>NC_087208.1:3640680-3648469 GCF_015104395.2 Macrobrachium nipponense | reverse complement strand
TGCCTTGATGTCTTATCTGGCAAGAACTCTCGTGAGATGAAATCATCTCTCTGAGGCCCGAAGGAGCGATACTTACCTCATCGAGGTCTTTCTGCAAAAATTACCTCGTGAAGGCCTTCCCAGGCTAAGACTAACTCGTCGAGACCCTCCATGGGAAAATGATTACCTCGCAGAGGCATTTCCTTATTATTAATACCTTTAGGAAATCTAATTTCAGGATTACCTCAAAGAGGCTCTCTGGGACGAGAAATGACTTGGGAGAAGCCCTCTCGGCAAGTGTTACCTCATCCCTGCTCTCCTGATTGATGACTACCTCGCAGAGGCCATTCCGAATGAAGTATACCTCGAGGAGGTATTTCTGAGAAAATTTCCCTGACGATGAAATTCTCTTATAAGCAAACTTATGGGTCTACAATAGACCACTAAGTTTATATGCTTAGAAAGGTTACTAAGCTTATGGGCTTACAATAAGCCAGTAAGCTTGAATGAGCTTATGGCCATGCAAAGGCTACTAAGCTTATCCAAGCTTATAGGCATACAGTGGCTACTAAGCTCATGGGCCTATAATATAATGCTTGTTGTAGACCCTTAAGCTTTGTTAAGCTTAGTGGCCTAGTGTAGGCCCATAAGCTTTGTAGCTATTGTAGGCCCTTGAACTTAGATAAGCTTAGTGGCCATTTTATGCCCACAAGCTTAGATAAGCTTAGCAGCCGTTGTCGGCATATAGGCTCATTTAAGTTTAGTGGCCTATTGTAGATACATAAGCTTTGTAGGCATATAACTCATTTAAGCTTAGTGGCCTACTGTAGACACATAAGCTTAAATAAGCTTAGTAGCCTTTGTAGGCATATAAGCTCATTTATGCTTAGTGGCCTATTGTAGGCCCATAAGCTCATTTAAGCTTAGTGGCCTATTGTAGGCCCATAAGCTTAGTAGCCGTTGTCGGCCCATAAACTTTGTTAAGCTTATGAGAGATTTTCCTCGTCTTGGAAAATATCTCAAATACCTCCTCGAGGTATACCTCAATCAGAATGGCCTCTGTGAGGTCAATCAGGAGAGCTACTAAGCTTAACAAAGCTTATTTGCATACAATGGCTACTAAGCTTATGGGCTTACAATAGACCACTAAGTTTAATTAGTTTGTATGTTTGTATGCCTACAAATGCTACTAAGCTTAGATGAGCTTATGGGCCCACAATAGGCCACGTAGCTTAACAAAGCTTATGGGCCTACAAAAGGCCACTAAGCTTATGAGTCTACAATAGGCCACGTAGCTTAATAAAGCTTATGAGCCGACAATGGGCCACTTAGCTTAACAAAGCTTAAGAGCCTACAATAGGCCACTGAGCTTAAGTGAGCTAATGGGCCACTAAGCTCATCTCAGCTCGTTTTCTGTTATTTGTACGTCACCCTCTCCAACCACCCACCCTCTCCATAGGAAGACATTTGCAGGAATAGATCTAGATATCCGACTATTTGCCTGCTTCGACAGAGATCTATTAGATGTCTTCATCAAGGGACATAGCATACTTGACTTTCTGCAGAGCCAGTCTTCTAGATTATTCCAACAGAATAACCAGAAGGAAGACACCTGCCAGAATAGATCTAGATATCCGACTATTTGCCCACTTTGACAGAGATCTTCTATTAGAAGAGTCTTCATCAAGGGGCATAACATACTTGACTTACTGCAGAGCCAGTTTTCTTGATTATTCCAACAGAATAACCAGAAGGAAGACATCTGCAAGAATAGATCTAGATATCTGACTATTTGCCCACTTTGACAGAGATCTTCTATTAGAAGAGTCTTCATCAAGGGACATAGCATACTTGACTTTCTGCAGAGCCGGTCTTCTAGATTATCCCCACGAATAACCGAAGGAAGACCTCTGCAAGAATAGATCTAGATATCCGGCTATTTGCCTGCTTTGACATAGATCTTCTATTATAAGTCTGCATCAAGGGACATAGCATACTTGACTTTCTGCAGAGCCGGTCTTCTAGATTATTCCAACAGAATAACCAGAAGGAAAACATCTGCAAGAATAGATCTAGATATCCGACTATTTGCCCGCTTTGATAGAAGTCTTCATCAAGGAAAATAGCATACTTGACTTTCTGCAGAGCCGGTCTTCTAGATTATTCCAACAGAATAACCAGAAGGAAGACATCTGCAAGAATAGATCTAGATATCCGACTATTTGCCCGCTTTGACATAGATCTTCTATTAGAAGTCTTCATCAAGGGACATAGCATACTTGACTTTCTGCAGAGCCGGTCTTCTAGATTTTTCCAACAGAATAACCAGAAGGAAGACATCTGCAAGAATAGATCTAGATATCCGACTATTTGCCAGCTTTGACAGAGATCTTCTATTAGAAGTCTGCATCAAGGGACATAGCATACTTGATTTTCTGCATAGCCGGTCTTCTAGATTATTCCAACAGAATAACCAGAAGGAAGACATCTGCAAGAATAGATCTAGATATCCGGCTATTTGCCCGCTTTGACAGAGATCTTCTATTAGAAGTCTTCATCAAGGGACATAGCATACTTGACTTTCTGCAGACCCAGTCTTCTAGATTATCCCAACAGAATAACCAGAAGGAAGACATCTGCAAGAATAGGATCTAGATATCGACTATTTGACCCGTCTTTGACAGAGATCTTCTATTAGAAGTCTGCATCAAGGGACATAGCATACTTGACTTCTGCAGAGACCGGTCTTCTAGATTATTCAACAGAATAACCAGAAGGAAGGACATCTGCAAGAATAGATTCTAGATATCCGACTATTTGCCCGCTTTGACAGAGATCTTCTATTAGAAGTCTTCATCAAGGGACATAGCATACTTGACTTTCTGCAAAGCCGGTCTTCTAGATTATCCCAACAGAATAACCAGAAGGAAAACATCTGCAAGAATAGATCTAGATATCCGACTATTTGCCCGCTTTGACAGAGATCTTCTATTAGAAGTCTCAATCAAGGGACATAGCCATACTTGACTTCTGCAGAGCCCGGGTCTTCTAGATTATCCCAATAGAATAACCAGAAGGAAAACATCTGCAAGAATAGATCTAGATATCCGACTCTTTGCCCGCTTTGACAGAGATCTTCTATTAGAAGTCTGCATCAAGGGACATAGCATACTTGACTTTCTGCATAGCCGGTCTTCTAGATTATTCCTACAGAATCCTCTTCTGGTATCCCTCTGGTATCCTTCTGGTATCCCTCTTGTGGCCTTCTGGTTTCCCTCTGGTGGCCTTCTGGGATCCTTCTGGTGGCCCTGTGGCCCTCCAAACAGCTGTTGGCTCTCAAAGTGAGAGCTGGTCCTCCTTCCTCCAAACAGCTGTTGACTCTCATCCTGAGAGCTGGTCCTCCTGCTTTCGTCAGGGAGACGAGAGAATCGCCAAGGATACCTGATGAAAAGCCATGTGAAGGATTTGGACTGATGCTGCGTCATGTCCCAGAGGCATTGCCATCTTCTTGGTCCAGTCGATGAGGTTGATTGCAGGATGGGTGTGTGGGAGGTGGGGGGACCTCACCGTTACTGGTTGCTGCTGGGGGGAGCAGCAGTGAACACCCATCCTACAGTCAAACCCATCGAATGGGCCAAGAAGATCGCAGCTCCTCTGGAACACCACACAGCAGCATCCATCACCCTTCACGTTCATTCCTTCCATCTTGCATCACTTGAACGGCTTCACTCTGTCTCCAACTTTGGCAGAAGGGAGCGAGTGACCCTTTGTTGTCATCCTCGTCTGAATTATTTGTCCATGGTTCTGGTGAATGCTACGATGTGATCAAGTCTTTCAACTTGCTTCAGCAATTTTTTTCTTAACTCTTTATTCCTCTCCTTTTCGTTTTCTAGAGCATTCTCCATGGACTTTATCACTTTATCCTTTTGGGTCACTTCACCTTTAATATTTAAATTCATGCCTTCCAATTCAGCCAGCTGCGCCTTCATCTGCTCGAGTTCCTCCTTCAGAATTCTGTATTTCTCCTCTTCATTTTCTACACAAATCTTCAAAAGAGATATTTCCTGGTCCCTCTCAACTAACTCTTTCTTTATTTCAGCCTTTTCACTTTCAACTTCCGCTGCCCAGTTTCTTATCAGTTGAGTTTCGGCTCTCAGAATTCTGTTGGTCTCTTCGCCGTTTTCTAAAGAATTCTTCAGTGAATTTATTTCCTGTTCTTTGTCAAGTAACTCTTCCTCCAACTGGGCCTTTTTGCCTCCTAGTTCAGCTTCACAATTTCTCACCTGCTGAACTTCTTCAATCAAACTTCTGTTCCTCTCCTTTTCATTCTCTAAAGAATTCTTCAGTGAATTTATTTCCCGGTCATTACTGGCTAACTCCTCCTCCATCTTGGCATTCTGACCACCCAGTTCAGCTACCCAATTTCTCATCTGCTGAACTTCTTCTTTCAGAATTCTATTCTCTCCTTCTTCATTTCCTAAACAATCCTTAAGTGACTTGATTTCCAGTTCGTTACTGGCCAATTCCTCCTCCAGCATAGCATTCTGACCGCCTAGTTCAGCTACCCAGTTTCTCATTTGCTGAACCTCTTCTTTCAAAATTCTTTTCTCTCCTTCTTCATTTCCTAAAGAATCCTTTAAGGAATTTATTTTCAATTCTTTATTGGCCAGTTCCTCCTCCATCATGGCGTTTTGACCTCCTAGTTCAGCTACCCAATTTCTCATTTGCTGAACTTCTTCTTTCAAAATTCTGTTTTCGCCTTCTCCATTTTCTAAAGAATCATTCAGTGACTTGATTTCCTCTTCGTTGCCGGCCAATTCCTCTTCCAGCATAGCATTCTGGCCGCCTAGTTCAGCTACCCAGTTTCTCATCTGCTGAACTTCTTCTTTCAGAATTCTATTCTCTCTTTCTTCATTTCCTAAAGAATCCTTCAGTGAATTTATTTTCAGTTCTTTATTGGTCAGTTCCTCGGCCATCTTAGCATTCTTACCTCCTAGTTCAGCTACCCAATTTCTCATCTGCTGAACTTCTTCTGTCAGAATTCTATTCTTTTCTTCTTCATTTCCTAGAGAATCCTTTATTGAATTTATTTCCCGTTCTTTATTGGCCAGTTCCTCCTCCATCATAGCATTCCGACCGCCTAGTTCAGCAACCCAATTTCTCATTTGCTGAACTTCGTCGTTCAAAATTTTGTTCTTCTCCGTTTCATCCTGATTCTTTTCAATTTCATTCTCGAGATCGCTATTCATCTGCTGCAGATCAGCTATTTCTTGTGCAGATGCTTCCTTCAAATTTTCCAGATGGTCGATTTCCTTCTCTTTCTCTTCCAGAGCTTCTCGCATTTGGTCATTCGCCCTTTTGAAGCCTTCATTAGCCGAAGCCAACACTCGATTGGTGGCTTCAGCTTCTTTTAGTCTCGAGGCGAGCTCTTTTCCCTCCTTCAGAGAGCTTTCCATCCACTCCTGGAAGAGATTCCTCTCTTTTTCCAAAATCTGGATGTCTCTGCCTCTCGTTTTCTCTTCTTCCAGACGACTTTCCATTTCTTTACTTTCCAACGCGTTCCGTTCAATCAAAAGATCTTTCTCTACAATTTGATTTTGTAGAAACTCAATCTGGTCCTTAGCTCCGTTTAAGAGACGTTCTATTTCAGTTTCCTTAAGCTTACTCTTTTCCAGAACGTCTACTAGCATCATCTTCTCGGCGTCCAGACGTCCTCGCTGGAGTCCCAACAACTGCACGTCTTGGGTCATCTTGCTCAGGCGTTCCTCCGTCTTCGAGTTTCCTTCTTGTTGAGTTTTCAGACGATCTCTCAGTCTGGCCACCTCGGTTCGTTCCATTTCCAGATCTTCTTCCAGTCCGTGAATGTAATTTCCTTGTCGTCGGTATCTCTGGTAAGCAGCCACCGCCAGGCCAGCCAACAAGATCACACCCATACAGGTGATGGCGACGGTCCAGCCTGACGTCCAAAAGTTCTTCTGTTCATCAACAACAATTTCGGGAATAACAGGTTCCTCAGTTATAAAGTCTAAATCCTGTGGTCCACTCAAAGGTCCTTCAGCAAAATAGAGCATCATCAGGTCCTCAACAATTGAGTTAAGCAATCCACAGGCAACTAACATAAGTGCGCAAAAAGCTACGATAAGTAGAGCAAACATGGTTAATGTTATGCCAAACACGTCAGGCATCACTAGTCCTAGTTTTTGAAACTGACGAGTGGCTCCTGTAGATCCGAGGAAGGTTCCTCCTCCAGCGCGGGCCTCGGAGCGCCTCGTTCCCGGCTCGGCTCCAAGGAATTCTTCTTCTTCTTCATGTTTGGATGAAGAAGGATTCTCGCTCCCAGAGCTTCTGACCGATGAAGTCCTTCCGACGTAGGCATTCTCGGAGGAGATTATCTTCTCCTCACCCTTCAAACTTTACCTCAACTGAAATTAATAATCTAAATTTTCCCAGTCCAATATTATTTCTCCTCGGATTTTCTGAAACAAGCTTCTATATTTTTTTTCCTCAAGTTTACTTACGTTAAATTTTGTAATGTGGATTAATTTTCTTGATGTCTTAACTTTATTTTTATGATGATACAGTAATTATTATTATTATTATTATTATTATTATTATTATTATTAATTATTATTATTATTATTATATTATTATACAGTCACTTCTCATCCCATTCGTGCGTTCTCCCTCTACATACATACATACGTTCATTCATATATGTATATAATATATATATTTATATATATATATATATATATATATATATATATATATACTATATATATATATATCTTGAAGTAATCAAAGTCCACAATCATGTAATAAGTGTATTAAAAATACATAAAAGACGGGAGCTTTCGTCTACTTGATCAGTAGACCTCATCAGCCGTACTGATTTTTCCTTTCAAAAAATATATACAAAAAAGTTACGAAGGACAGGCAGGACTCTGGAAATGTTTCCAAGGGAGATAACAACCAAATCAAACTATCACCTTCGTAACTTTTTTGTATATATTTTTTGAAAAGAAAAATCAGTACGGCTGATGAGGTCTACTGATCAAGTAGACGAAAGCTCCCGTCTTTTATGTATTTTTAATACACTTTTTACATAATTGTGGAGTTTGATTACTTCAAGATACTCCAGTCACGTTATGGTGATTTTTTTGAGATATATATATATATATATACATAGATATATATATATATATATATATATATATATATATAGTCATATATATATATAGATATATATATATATAGATATATATATATATATGAGCTAATAATAATAACAATAATGATTGTATTAAATATATCATATATATATATATATATATATATATATATATAGATATATATATATGTATATGTGTGTGTGTGTGTGATGGTGTGGTGTGGTTGTGTGTGTGTGTGTGTGTGTGTGTGTGCGCATGTAAGTGGACAGAGCGAGAGAGAGAGAGAAGACCGGATATCATAATAATGATAATAATGACCATCATATATATATATAAATATATATATATATATATATATATATATATATATATATATATCTATATATATATATATATATATATATATATAACAAATAAAGACTGATAATATGATATATGAGATGTATGAGACATTGTGGTATGTCGTGCTTTGACATTCCTTAGAAATTGGGGATTCATCGTTTTTAACTTCCCTGGAGACTGAGTGCCCGAGCGACAGCTTAGAAATGCTGTCAGGTCTTGAGGTGGTGTGATCCTTACCTAAGCAGGTCAACGATCGTCTGTAGTTATGGGCGTTCGTCAAAGGTGACTGAAATCAG
>NC_087208.1:3603180-3628180 GCF_015104395.2 Macrobrachium nipponense | reverse complement strand
CTCAACTGTGTCTACATATTTGGTACTGAAAAAAGGGTTTACTCATTCAGTTTGTGTAACAGGGATGAAACATGCATGTTTGTACTATATTTTCAATTTCTTTACAAAAATACATAAAGGTTAGTGTTTGATGATCTGTGGACAACAAGAGAGTTGTTTTTATTAATGGTAAATATGCCCATCCGAACTGTTCTACCAGAATTCCCTGTTTTATTTTACATCCTCATTAGTATGCAGTTACTTTTAACATTAAAGATAGGTTAATATTTGTGCTTTATTAGGTTTTATATCTGTGAAGGTTGAAAAAATGTACAATTCAATTCATCTTTGATGGTCTTTCCCTAGTAGTTTGAAGAGACTAAGTCACATAGATTTGTAGACCAAGCCCAGAGAATTTGCTCTTTGAAGAAATTAAAATTGGACTAAGGTCAGTTAAAGAAGCTATGTAGGAAAAGCTTATGGGAAGAGACGACGAACAACACAATGCTCAGCAAACTGAAACTAATAAGCTGAACAAAACAGTAATTGTCATCTAGAAGGCAAGTGGAACACTGGAAAATATCTTAAATTAGGAATTTTATCTACAACAGGATACCAAGTCTAAAAACTCCAGTACACCCAACATATGCTCTTTTCAAAACTCTTTTTACAAAACACTAATCCTTGATAAGGTCTCTCAATATCTTCTAATGAAGAATCTAATGTTGACCTTACTGAAGTTCACTACCTATTAAATTTAAAATTTCATCAGACTAAGAAAAATAAAGCAGGCAACAAGAATGATCCTAATACCCAGCAACATAAAATGTATATAAAAAATCTTAACCATAGTAGCTCACTGCCAGTAGTATTGACAAAATGGTGTATGTGCAAGGTTTATATAGCTTAGGGAAAGGAATGCATTTGGATGGATTTTGCTCTATGTACCTGTTAGCAGCCAACATCCTCAATTAATGCCATCCCATACGTAGATGTTGTGCTGTATTGTTACCAAAAAGCAATAAACTTCTACTTCTCAAAGTTATGTCATCTAGATAACTACCAGTCTGTGTAACCTGTCATTTTTTAATTAATAACAAATTAGTCTTGCACACAGTAAGAGACATCTAATGTAGGAAGATAAATTTCTTGCAATTTCTCTCAAGATATAATATATATATATATATATATATATATATATATATATATATATATATATATATATATATATATATATATATATAGTATATATCATGATATATATATATATATATATATATATATATATATATATATATATATATATATATATATGCACTCACTTATTTGCAGCTTTCTCTATGGACCATATTTACCCAATATTCGCAGGAAATTTGTGTACTCGTTTTATTTTTCTATGAGAAATATCCACAAATTACTGTATTTTAATTTCAATTTCATAATTAAATGCACTTTTTATGATAAAACTATTAAAAAGACAGGTAAAAGGACTTTTGGTGGGTTTTTCTTGAGTTTGAACAAACAAAATTGGCAGTCTTAGTATTTATGTTTTATAGGGGTTGTAAGTCTACACGGATTCTAGTTATTCATGGGGGGTTCTGAAAACGCATCCCCATGAATACAGGAGTCCACTGTTTATTTATGCATTATTAATTAATAGGGCTTGGTTTTTCCAGACCTCTGAGTCTTAAGTAGACTCTTCTTGGGCTGGTTCTCAGGGATTAATCCTGAGAAGAAGGAAAAGAAGAGAAAAAAAATATTTATGTATGTAAGTGGGGGGGGGGGGGGGAGTGTGTGTGTGTGTGTGTGTGTGTGTGTGTGTGTGTAAATGTGTGTATATATGTATATATATATATATATATATATATATATATATATATATATATATATATATATAGATATATATATATATATTATATATATATATAATAACTGCATTCTGAATTATATAGTATTACTTCTTATTGTCCAAAATTCATTTGGGTAGAGCATCTTACTGACCAGCATCTCAAAAAAGAAGAATGCTAGCTCTTGTTATTCAATATTCTGACAAAGTGCTATAAAGCAATCAAAACCAACTCTGAAACTTGCCACGCATTTTTTTTACTGTGGTACCACATAAATGTCTCGTACCACTTCCTGGATAAAAATATGTAACTTAATGATTGCTTAAAAATTAACTTTATACATACCATAATAGATGTGTACTGTACATTTCAATATCCACATTTATACTAATATATTACTAGTGTATACATTAAATGTATTATCATGGTAAGACACCAACATAACCCCCACCTACAAAATTAACTTATACAAAATTCTTAATGTGAAATGGTGTATGATAAGGCACCACATAAATATAAAGTGTTTGGTGAGAAGATCATGTGCACAGTTAAAATGAATATTACTAAAATTCCATTCAGGGTGGTTATCACAAAATTCTAAATGTTAAAAACAGTTTCTTGTCCAATGAAATTCCAGTAAAGTTCAACCCTTATTGAATTCAACATGCAAAGTAAATTCCACAGCAAGAGGCAACCAAACTCCACATTAATAAGGTTAGACCATCAAAATTACTGTCAACTGGTTTAACCTGTCTGAGCCAATAACAACAATGGTCTAGCCCAAAAGTTTGCTTACATGAATCAAAATGATCTTGATTGTTGAACTGCAATGATCAAATGAAATGAGAAATCTGACAGAGTTTACTGGAAATTTCTGTTTGAAACTTAACATTTGCTGTAGGCTGAAAACTAGGACAGTCATCCAATATGACAAATCTTTAATAATTTTGTATTTTTCATAGCTTACAAACCTTTGGTTTTAACAATAGGATAATCCTGCATCAGCTAGAAACTGGTTAAAAACAATCAAAGATTGTAAAGCAAGGAATCTGTGGCATCTGGTAACTTATGCCTACAGAAGGTGGAACCTGGTCACTGCTATTAATTATAAACTGCATTCAATGGCACTCTGCAGTATGGGAAAGACCAAAATATTTAATATGGTATGACCAACTAGAACTATGTCACTATACTATTTACAAATGTACTACTATACTTCCTAAATTTAGCTGATACCATGTATTACATTATTCTTGGCATTATTTGTTCAGGATAAGGATATATGATCTTAAACCAGTTACTGATTCACAGAAAAACAATCATGATACATTTTAAGAGCACTTCCCCATGATTAAAAGCATGGTACTATACTGCACTGTGCATTCTACTTTTCTAATTTTAAAAAATGTTACCATCTAGCATGCAACATAAAAGTAAACCTCCTACTTCTTTTATAACTAGAATAATTAAACCATGTAAAATTCTTAATATTTTTTGCATGTGAGTACTGGGTAAACATGACTTTCAAAACTGTTTCAAAGTTCCTGTACTACACTAACTTTTAACATTGAATCAATGCGGGAAAGAACTGTATAAACTCTGGAAGTCTTTTTAAAAAAAAACCATATCTAAAATTAATGCACATACAACGACACCAGGTGTACAAAAATATGAAGAAATTACCCCTCCAGTTGCTAGAATACTACATCAACTTGACCCTTGTATAGTAATAAGTAGTGCAAGATCAACACCTCTACCACAAGCACTGCACCTAAGTATCCTGGCTTTTCTCTTCTGGAGGAATTTATCATTGACCAAATGAACTGACACTATAAAACTTTAAATCATCCTGTACTTCATAAGAAACAAAATCTAATGAATATCATGGAAGCTACAAACACTTATTAATAGCACAATATAAATTGTATAATGTAGTCCATTAAACATTATGGAAGCGAAAAACTTATCCATAAAATATAAATTGCTTAATGCAAGATATGAATTAGCAAGATTATATTTAAACTCTACATACTAAACTATCTTACAATTAGCTTATGTTCTTGAAATTGTATCTCACTACATTCTTTTACTGAATTCCTTTGTATTCTACCCAAACGGGCACTTACAGCACAGTACATTATCATTAATGTTTTGAATAAGTTCAACAGTACCACTGATTCATATTTCTAGACCCTCACATGGCTTGAAATGATAGATGAAAATTGGGGTAATGTGAAGATGAACCTCGAAAGCTTAGCAGTACAAAAAACAAATAAATGGATAGAAAATAATAGGTAGGAAGCAACATAGTGGGGTCAAAGGGACAGTGAAAGAAAACCAGCATGTCTTGAATATTTAGTGTGCCATTCACAGCAAACTGGAACTGACACCTCTCTATAGGGACTGCCCAGTACAATAAATCACCAAATAATCACCATGAATTTTCTATTTGAAAATATGAAGAATCTGGTCACTTAAGCACATAAATCAGTAATAATACTATTCATATTAACTGGATTTATTTACACTAGAGACTACAATGTATCCATAGTAAACTAATACCATTACTAAAATGACAAGAACTTTTCTAATAACAACTGGTCAGGAAATGAAGAGAACTGTATGTTTTCTTTAGGAAGAAGGGCATATACTATACCAAAGATTAAAGATGGTTACTCTTTGTAAAACACCATATAACAATTCACTTTCAAAGCACCAGTTTTAATTGACAAATTTCAGAGTTTTGTTCATAGTTTTAGCAAAATTTTTATTACAGAACCAAATCTGTAACAGATGCATATATGTAACCTACCTGTGGGATAAGCAGCAACCAGTTTGCTACCATGATTAGCTTAGCCTGTCTTGTTTATCACCGGGCAAGCAGTAAGTAGACTAATCTGGTTAATGGTTTTAAGTACACTAGCACACCTAAACCCTACTCTCACTAACACCAACATCCCCTTTCCTTACCTGACTTACATGGGTGGTCAAGCGAAATTTCTGAAACTGCTACAAAGGCAAGATGTTTCTGCTTGCACTCATCTTTTCAAGCTACATGCAGATACAGCATGTATTAAAATTTTGCTTACTCTAAACAAGGAATTCCAGTTCTCTCACTACTTCAGCCCTGAAAAAAGTTTTTCCATTTCTCAACCGCATACTGTACACAGTAGTACTAATTTAATCAGTTTCAAGGTATATTCATCGTTCATGACCATTTACCACCTGGCCCCGACCCCCCACACACCTTAGTATACCTTGTAGACCTAATAACAAAAAATATCATACTGTATCTATATTACATACACACACACACACACACACACAGGGCCAGCCCTATGAGAGCTAAATAAATTAGGTCAGTGGTCTGGTTTAATTAATTAAGGTTAAGCATAATGTACACACTCACACACTACATAAGCCAAAGTACTTCATATAACATCATGTAGTAGAGATACAACACAAATAAGCCATAGGCTTTTATATCACAGAGTGTATTTGAGAATTACCATACTATACTGTACCATAAAAATGTCACTGTATGTGCAAGCCCTCAAAAAAATATGCTTACTTAAAAGGTTCTTGATTACTTCAGTACATATACTGTAATCACACACCTCTGCTAGCACTAAAGAAAGCCAGTATAATGTTAAGAATATGGTAGAAAAATGTGAATATGTACTGTACTTAAAATCTGTACACTTTGAACTAATTGCTGCACATGTCCAATCTGTCAAATCTTAATAATGATAGAGCACCTCAAAAGTCCATCAAAAATTTCTTCCTAACTTTTCACATACAAGAAAGCAATACATTCACTGAACAAACATGTTAAGTCTTTGGAAATGTAATTTCATGCCCCGGACATTAAAAGAATGAATTTAGTAAGTATATATAAACAATAGTTCAGCCATAGGGCTAAAAAACCTTCTCTCAAGAAGTGTTAAAACTGACTGTTTATAGCATTCCTTCAAGAACAAAATGAAGTTATCTTTCAATGTCAGCAAAAGGTCATTCCCATGCCAGAAATTTTACAAATAACTCTAAGAAACTTTCTATAATCAGTACCACTTTCATGGCAAATAACGCAATGTTCCTTCCAACAAAAAATACCTCTATCATACAAGATGACTAAAATGTCTACTGGTGAGAAAAGGTGCCTGCTATCACTAATAGACAGTTTTCCTATAATGTCACAGCAGTAGAGCACCTGGTAAGCTGCTGCCATGTTTTAGGTCAAGCATTGTAAACAAAAGGAAATATCAAATGTTGCTGTTATTCTAAAGAATTATGAACCATTTCAAAAACTGGAAAGCAAGGACAATTCACAAACAGAGGATTGATAACATTAAGTCTCTGGGGCCTGCGGTGCATGAAAGATATACTATACAAATAAACTGAAACTTGTAAATAATAAAGGTATAATTGCCTTTGTTACACTATGAGATGCGATTTAATAATTATCCCTCCACAGATTTAAATGGTGAATGTGATTTTGGACGTATGAAAAATTGTACTTCATGTGAATGTAGATATTGAAGAAATCGAATAGGCAAAATGTTGCACCAATATGGTTTTTTTGTGTGACACTTTTGGAACTGATGTCATGGGATTTTCCATGTATTTTTTTTTTAACCTTCCTTGTCCTTGTGTGCATTTGGGACCTTGTGGTCAATTGTTTTAAAGTTGATTTCCTTTCGTAAGTTGTCCGTTGGCACAAGTCCGCCTTTAAGTTCATATATTTTGTTAAATTTACAATTTAAATTTGTAATAAAATTGTAAAACCCAACCTGATCTTGCTGGCCCCTCACTTAAATGTTTGCCAATATTGCCCTTCAGGCCAGATCATCAAGTCCCACCCCATCCAATGACATAGAACCTACCCATTTGGGGGGAATTTTTCAACAATAGTAATTTTTTGCAGTTTTGTATTTAATATCATTTGATAGAGAACACAGTGGCTATTAATGGATTTTGTGAACTATTTATGTCGTAGGCTTTAATTATTCAACATTATCACTAATTACACTAACAATTAAGAACACTCATCATCAATGAAGTGATCTGAGCAGATTTTTGTATGTCTTGATGGTTGCTTTCATTAATCTCCTGAGTTCTATCTCCTTGATTTCTCACAACAGCAGGGACTGAGTAATACAATTTGTTGTCTCTCTTTAACCTACTGTGGCACCCCAACACACGGCTAGTGTTTACCATAGTTAAAGGAATAAATAGGTTCAATATCATTGCGAATTTCCGAAAAATCGTTCTTATCATGATTGCATGCTGCCCTTTTGCTCAACACAGCTGCCCTACAACATGGCCGACTTGCATGTTTACATCCTTCTAGATCTCATTCTGGATCGAAAACTATCTACATTCCTTAAACCTTTAACAGGTTCTGTTCCTCTTATAAAGCTCTAGTCCTAAATTTTACAATTTATGAAAAAAATTGCTATGGTATGTAACAAATGTTTTCAATGACCACTTAATTACCTCACTAGTTATAGCGACCGGTTAGTTTAGGAAGGAAAATCTTCAAATGCCTACTCCTCCTATACCATCTGATCTAGATGAATGCCTATTCCCACTAGAGGCCAGCTCTCAAAGCAGCAGCTCCTGTCCGGTGTTGCCCCAACTGTCTGCAGTGCATGTGACTTTTAAACTTAAAAAAACAATATTAAAATGGCTCCTCTGGATTTTGTCCGTTGCTTCCATTATTCAATAAACGGGGTCCATAAAATAGAGGTATGAGCATACTATTAAAAATACTAGATCTGTTTCATCATTACACACATCTAGATCTATTGTGAATGAAATTTTTACGAAAAATGATAGTGTACTTGCAGTTTGAATTCATGTTATTTTTTTAAGTAAGGGCTCGTGAAGTTGGAGCAGCCTAGCTGGGCCCGATGCACCACATAGTTACTGTAACAAATGATCCAAAGTGATTAAACGACTGTTATGTCATCATCGACCAATGGTGAGGAAAAGGTGTCTTTAGTAAATTTTTATGGTTCTTTTCAACAGAGGTTATCACAATATTATCAAGTACAATATATTATTATTAATCCTGAAAAAACCAGACCTCTGAGTCAAAATACTTAACTCATGTGGCTGGCGACCAACAAAATGTTATTATAATTTTGTACAAAACAATATTTTCTACTAACCAATAACACATCATGCATTCCACTTGTGCAGCTATGAAATTTTGATAAATTTGGATAAAATACCTCATACAGAAAACTGAATACCACACACAAACTCATGAAAATAATTTAATAATTTCAACTTTAATTTCCTTTACCAATTTCTTTTTTTTTCTAGGAGCCGGTCACCTAAAACTACAAGTAAAAGGAAACTGATCAATTACCCTCTAATTTCTCCATAAAACTGTGAAATTTTAAAAACTTGCATAAGGCATACAGTCAACCACCACCTATTCACAGTTCTGGATTCGCGGCTTTGCCTATTCACAGATTTTTCTGTGAAATATACACATCATTCACAGGATTTTTCATAGAGAAATATTCACAAACTACCGTAATTTCATATTATTTTCGTGACTAAAAACATTTCACATAATAAAACTATTAAAATAGCCAGGTATAAGCATTTCTAGATTATTTGTTTGTTTGTTTGTATGGTGTTTTTACGTTGCATGGAACCAGTGGTTATTCAGCAACGGGACCAACGGCTTTATTTGACTTCCGAACCACATCAAGAGAACCTTTATTACCAGAAATACTCATCTCTCACTCCTCAATGGAATGCCCAAGAAACGAACTCGTGGCCACTGAGGTGGCACACCAACACCATACCGATCACGCCACTGAGGGGCTGATAAGCATTTCTAGCAGGGTTTATGGTGTTAGAATGATCAAAATATACAGTTATAAACATTTTTAGAAGAGTGTCAAGTATTTGCAGATTTTAGCTGTTTGCATGGGGTTGAGGTCCCTATCCCCCCGCAAATCCTTGGGGATCAACTGCAAGCCATAAATATTTAAATGAGAGCTCTGAAAAGCAACCTAATCACTATTTGTTACAATTAAACATCCAATTAAAAAAATTATTAATATAAAGACATTATTATTCTGTACAAAATTATAAAGATATTACTACAATGCTGAAAATCCCCAAATAAAGATTTGAAAGCCAAATAAGTTAAAAAAATTGTCCTAACATCTTGCTGAGACGATGATAATCACTGCTCTACAACAATAATAATGGATGTAAGAGAAACTGCTCATTTCTTAAGTTTCTTAAAAGGAAAAAAAATTACAGCATCTTCAGTTATTAAAAAGCACAATTACAAGTGCATCTCCTTCTGCATTGAGTCTGTTAACCTCCTATGTTCTACAAACAAGCACAGCTATAACACAATGTATAGAAAAATATCTTTATATAATTCTGTCATTATTATTCTTTTTATTGTATATTCTAACCGGACCACAGTTATAGTTACTAATACCTCTACGGCTGGCCCTTCGAAGGGTTTCCTTGGCTTTTAACTGTTCATATAATACACACACACACAGTGTATAAACAAATATACAAGTACTAAGACACAAACATACTTGTACATGTACTGTATATATAAACAATATACGTACATCATACATGGGCACACATTCATACATACTCTCACAATTACTTTGTACAATTTCCTAGTCCTGCAGTTAATCATAAAGCATGTAAAAATATAATACATCTCACAATATTCACAAAAATTAATGGGATGTGGATCAGTTAATATTTCCACTTGAATTCCCGAAACAAAACAAAAAAATGAAATTCAACAATAGGGGATGTCTACTCTTTACTTTAAACTCTATTGCTTATGTACTTCAAATAGCTACACTATCCACGAATAAGATGATGATTAATTTCTTATGGATGGTGAAAGAGTTAACTGATTTACATACAAGTATGTATTACAATCAATGCTCATATGAGAGGCCTGAACGATGACTTGATAATGCAAACTACAATCTAAATTAACATATCCATGTTGGCAGGATATCTCAAGAAAGCAGAACAGAATTTGATGAAACTTGGCAAATGTATCTAATAAGTGACCTTCCAGAGATGATTAACACCAGGGAGAAACTGGGATGATTTCCATGACAAAAAGTCAAATCTTGAGCCATTCCACTCAAAAGCATATCTTGAGAAGGTTTCCTGATAAATGTACACTTCAAATTTCAATCATTCTCTTCATCCTTTCCAGAGACATGGGAGACAACATCAAACCCCTTCCTATATCACTTGCAGAAGAAAAAAAATCACTATCAAAATTTAAATATTTGTAAGGCGATTCTTTTGTTTTACAGGAAAACACATAAATTCCTTCTATACATTAAGCTTGTTCATAGTTTGGACAGTAGAATATTGTCTCATGCACAAGTAAGAATCAACCTCTACTCAATAGCAGACCAAATGAATAAGAATACGTATATAAAAATTTTGGCTACAACTTCCCTGAACCAATTAGAAAATAGTACCATTCTTCCATACACTGCCCTGTACACCAATCAGACCAAGTACTACACAGACTTCATTTAAATTACAACTACTTGCATATTGTCTATGGAATTTAAAATACAGTACATATTGTATTTATGAAAGATCCTTATATTTTCTAAGTAAGTTAGCATTTATAATTATGTAAAAATTGGAAATTACTAACAAAATGAAATATTCTATGGACCTTTATAGCAAGTTTAAGAAGTATTTCCATTCAAATATTTTACTCTTATTATAAGCCTTGATGGTCTATTACACCTGAAAAAATATTACCTAATCAATGAATATAACCTAACACAAGTTGACAGGAAAACAAAAGGTTACTAAGGCATGTATGTATAATTCATATAATAATGGGTTAAAACATAATTTACCCAGTCCCTATGAAATGGCAAAAAACTTGACATAATCCCCACTAAGGAAGACACCACACACTTCTAAAGCAGTATTTGACCAGGGAGGATACAATCTACAGAGCTCTAGAAAAACTGGAAACCTGCAACACTGACACCATTCACCCTACTTACGATTTGTACCCGCCACACTCAAAACTTCATGTCCATAGCACCACTCCTCCAATGGGGAGCTTGGCTTGAACATGCAAAACATGAGGTATACCGACTGATGAGAGTAGTGATTATAAGGTATCAAGCACATTATCTTGCTTCAAGTAATGCACCTGATAAGCTCTGAGTTGGAAAAATAATAAAAACTAAAAGTAATTCATTATCCACAAATTATTAGAATATGAAAATGTATATAAAGCATATAAAATAACAAATACAGTTTCAACAAAGTACATTATACAAAAACAATCCCAATAAACATCCCAAATTCTTAAACCTGGAAACACATCACCTCGAAATAAAATTTGTCACAATTAGCTTGAATATAATCTTTCATGACAAATAAAGAAGAGTACCACTAACTGAAGTTAATTCTCCAACTCAAAACAGACCAGCAATATTGCAGGTCTGAAATAAATTCCCAACTTCAGAAATATCACAGTTACCAGATACTGACCCTGAAACCCTTTCTTTGAAATCATCCTGAGAGTCTGTATCGTAAACAGAGGAACTATGGCAACACTCAACATCACAAGCTATTCTGGCATTTCATTTTGTGCACTCCTCAGCACTGCTGGAATGGGATAGAAAAGACAGCATGTTCCTCTGCATGTTAAGCAAATCCTGTTGTGTACATCTGTTTGCCTCATCACTAAACAGTTGCCACCTCACATGAGGCCACAAAAAATATTCTAAACAGTTTAATTTATACATTATGCACACAATATTATTAAAATCATAACAAAAAGCACCTTCTTCTATACAGTTATTGCTAATCACTTATCATAATCATCATAAACAGATACAGTACTATCTTCAAACAATACAAAACTGCCAACATACACTTTGATCAGTTACCGTAAAAAGTAATAAAAATATGGTATAAATGACAAAACTGCTTATGGTAAAACAATTTTCTTATAACATATGCTGGTCATAACTGAGATGTACAGTCCTGATGACTCTTTAAGTTTTGCTTTATGCACCACATCAAGGAACAAACTGCCTGTATGTTTTACCAAAACAAGAATGTCTACTCTCCTATTACCTAATTTAGAAGTAAGAACTAATAAAATCCACTACCAGTCTGATAGGGGGGTAAACAATGTAGTGGACTTTAGCAGTCTACTCCTTCTTAGCCTTTTTACTGGGAACATTCCAGTAGTAAAGGAGCTGTGCCATTATAATCCCATTAGCAACAGTTGCAACACAATAGGTAATAATGATCACTTGGTCACCAGTTTCCTGAATTGAAGTGAAAATGCGCGCCATCGAACCCAGGAACAGCAATGTGACAGTGATAGCAGAGAGCTGTCCAGTGCTTCCGTTAGTGTAATTTGCCACAGCCTGAACCATCTGTAAACAGAAGACATAACACTTTTATAAACCTATACGTATCTACAAACTTTGCATAAGAATGAATACTTTAGCCAATTGACTACATGGCCTTAAACTTGTGAGACAATATATACTGTACTATAATATCTGTATGCTGTACCTGGTGCAAAAGATTATTAATAGGGCTTAGTTTTCCCAACCTCTGAGTCTTTAAGTAGACTTCTCGGGCTGGTTCTCAGGGATTAATCCTGAGAGAAAAAAAAATTAGTCTTCATTTAAGAAACCAGTTTTATTTTAAGAATTTATGATGTTCATTGAAAAATCTTTGCTTTCAGCAAGAATATTTTTCATTTTTGAATTCTGTATATAAATTGATCTTTGTTGGGTCCAATCTGGGCATTCCACTGGTAAATATTGCACTGTCATGGGTGCTTGACATCTATTAAACTTCATTGGGTCAGCATGTGGTGTCGACATCAAGTGACCATGCGAGAATGTTGTGTCTCCTACACAGATTACCTCTTTTGATCTTTCTTTTTGTGAAGATGTCCTCCATGCATACACTTCAGGTTCTATACTTTTAAGCTTATTTGTGGTTGGCACCAAGAACCATTCTCTTTTCCAATCTTGGTATATCAATGGTTTAACAGATGTTATCCAGTCTGACACTGGGGCATGTGTAACTGTTGGAGGATAGTGCAGGCTAATTTGGCAGCAGAGTCTGCATTTTCATTTCCTTTTATTCCCATGTGTGCTGGAATCCAACATATTTCCATCGATAATCCTGATTGGAGGAGTTGATGAATTTTTATTTGTATTTCATGTACTATTTGGTTTACTGGTTTATAATGACTTATAGCATCTATAGCACTACGTGAGTCACTGAAAATAGACACACTTGCTTTTTCCTCAGATATTATATCAAGAGCCATTTGTATGGCCATGAGTTCGGCAGTAAATACTGATGATATTAAATGTAGGGTTCTTTTGATTAATATATGTTTCGAATAAGCAGATGCTCCTACTCCAATATTATTTTTGGAGCCATCTGTATATACGTACCATGAATTTGTCTCATTTTCTTCTAATGTGCTCCAAAGCATGTTGGCAGTACATTCTGTACTATTCATTTGTCTTTCAAGTAGGTAAGATAGGGAGGTACATATTTTTATTCGTTTTAACATTCATGGTGGTGACAATTCTATTGGTGGGTGAAAAATTGGATTTATGTTATGTTAGTTCAATAGGTATTTAGCTCTTTTTGGGCAAGAGCTAGTAGTATGAACTTCCGTTTCTGGATTATAATTTTGTAAGCAGTCAGCTGCAGGAGATGATCCTGCTTGTAGTGAAAGACCTCTTCATATTGTTATTAAATTAAGGTGATGTTTCAAGGGCAACACACCTGCCTCTACCAGAAGCGAGCTTGTTGGGGACGATCGGAATGCTCCTGTGCACAATCGCATGCCTTCATGGTGCAATGTATCGGGAGATTTCAATGCAGATTCTGAGGCAGATGAATATATTGGACTGAAGTAATCTATTATGGATAAGACTGTTGCCTTATATATCATTAATAAAATATCTCGCTTTGCTGCCCAATTAGTGTGCGACAACTTTTTCAATATGGCAAGGGTTTTTATGTCCTTGGCTTTAATGTATTTGATGTGCTCTTTCCAATTTAAATGTTGATCAAATATCACTCCTAGATATTTGATTTTTGTACAAAATTGTATTTCAGTGCTATAAAGGTGAAGTTTGATTGTTTGGTTCTTCAGCCATCTTTTGTCTTTGTAGACAATGCTTCATTTTGTTTTATCAGTTGAATATTTAAATCCAACTGAATTTGTTCAACTACATATATTTGAAATAGCAGTATTGAGAACTCTCTGAGCATGTCTCAAATTGCTACTCGTATAGTAAATAACTAAGTCATCAACATATAAACTTTTTTACACCACTTGGTAAATTTTTAGTAATGTCATTTAATTGCTAAAGCAAACAATGTACAGCTCAAGACACTACCTTGAGGGATTCCTTCTTCAAGTTTATAGGTTACTTAGTAGGAATTTTCAACTCTTACTTGAAAAGTTCTTTTTGTTAAAAAGTTCTTAATAAATATTGGTAAGTGGCCTCTTAATCCCTTGGAGTGGAGTTTTTGCATGATGCTATGTTTCCATATTGTGTCATATGCTTTTTCTATATAAAAAAAATATAGCTACTGTTAATTTTGTTTGTTCAAAGCCTTTTTTGATATGATTCTCTAAATGTGTTAAGGGATCTAGGGTTGATCTGCCAGCTATTGAACCTGATTGTGTTGGTGTTAAAATGGATTTTTTGGTTATTACATACGTTAATCGTGCATTAACCATTTTTTCTAAGATTTTGCAAAGGCAGCTTGTTAGGGATATCAGTCTATAATTGGATGAATTACTTGTATCCTTTCCTGTTTATTTATTGGAATTATTATGGCGTGTTTCCATTTATCAGGAATGACACATTTTAGCCAGATACTATTATAAAATTTTAATAAATATGACTTAGCTATAGGAGCTAATTTTTCTATCATTTCAAGTGATATTTTGCGGAGGGATGACATGAGTTGATGGCATTATCTAGATCATCCATGTTGAAAATATAATTATATTCCAGGTCTTCAAGAGTTTCAAAATTGAGTATTATATTTTCTTTTTGTTTTCTGATATTTTGAAAATGTATATTTAGGCTAGAGTAAGCACTGATGTTTACAAAATGTTTTCCAATTATGTTTGATATTTCATAAGTAGCATGGTATATTTTCATTTAGATGTAATGTGTTTGAAGATACGTTTGAGACATATTCTTTCCATGATGCGATTTTTTCAGCTATTAATGTTTTTCTAAACTTGGCTGTATATTTGTCATATAGTGGTTTAATGTGGTTACTTGTTATATTTGTTATAACTATTTTGTTTAATATGTTTATATTATAGGGCATTTTGTCGAGTGATTTAAGGCGAGTTTTAAGTCTGTTAAGATTGCGACCCAATATATGTCATATTTTACTTAAGGTTGTTAAGGTTGGATTCCACCATGGGAAAGGGGATTTTGTGGAATGTGATTTGTTTTTGGAATGCTTTTATCTGCAGCATTTATTATGAAGTTTGAGAACGATTCACATGTAGTATTGTGATCTTCGTTATGTGCGAATGGCGGTATGCTTCGAGTGTAAAGGAAATATTTATCCCAATTAGCGTTTTGGATATTGTATCTGTAGGTGCCACTATTTTGGTATTACTTAAGTAGTTCAGAATGATTGGGAAATGGTCACTTGTGTATGAATCGTCTAGGACATTCCATTCAAATTTTTTCGGCTACATCATTTGAACATATAATGAAATGTCAATTGAGGAAAAGGTTAGGTGTGTATTTGAAAAATATGTTGGAACTTCACTTTCATTGAGACAACACAGGTTGTCTCATTATAGTTTCCTCTATGTCGGTTCCAGATATGTCAGTGGGGTTATTAGTATCCCATAAAGGATTATGTGCATTGAAATCTCCTACTATAAGTAGGGGTTCGTGTATACTAATAATAATAAGTTCAGAAAAATCACAGAAATTTGCATAGAAATTTGGTTGGTTATATAAATTACAAATAGTGATTTTACTTTTGTCAGCCATATACAGTTTAATAGCTGTTATTTGATATGGCATAGACGGTATGTTGAAAGTTTCATATGTTATGCTATTATGAACGTATATAGCTGTGCCTAATTTTCCACTGTCAGTTGGTGAATAACAGGCAATTTTAAAGTGTTGGAAATTTGTAGGGTTACTTCCTATATGCTGCAGACATATGCACATTGGATTATGTTCTTGTACAATTCTTTGTAGTTCGCCTGAACGGATTCTTGTTAGAAGTCCGCTTATGTTCCTCTGAATAATTTTACATTCCATTATTGGGGGGAACTGGTGTTAAATTCTGTAAATTGACTGCTGATTTTACTTTGTCCTGAAGTTTGTATGCATTTGAACTGATTTGTGACTTTTTTTATTGATGTATTTGTATGCTGATTATTAGATTCAGCAGTGGTTTGTTTTTCATAATTAAATATTAATGTCTATTTTTTTATTTTATAATTTCCTTTTTGTATTTTAAGGATTCAGAACATAATTCGTTCTCATGTTGGTGTGTTAAAGGGCATTTCCTTATTTTAATAAAATTGTCTATACAATTTCGTACTGTCCTCTGTCTTGGTGGTTAGTTGGTTATATGTACCTACGAAGCACTCATTACACCCACAAGATGAAGCATGTTTGGTGATGTTAATTATTGGTTCAGAGTATTTGATCTTGCTTTAGAAATTTCTGGTTTTGTCCTTTTCTGTAGTGATAAGGACTGTCAGTTTGAGGGGTTATTTGTTATGTTGTTGTTAACGGAATATTTGGGTCTTGTGGATGGTTGGGGAGTGAAGTGATAGTTATATTTTGATATTCATTAGTATTATTTGATGGGAATCGTAAAAAGTGATTAATTGATTCTTTACTGTCCAGATGTTGGCTGTTTGATTGGGATTGAGGGTAACTGTGTATTTCCACTTGTGATGAAGTTAGTATAGTAATATCTTTTTTAAGATGTTCCCCTGGTGTAGTTAGAGTTTATTTGGATTGATTGTAATTTTCAATATTCACTTATTTTCCCTTAGGTGGGGTTCGTTCCAGTATTCTTTTCTTTTTGGCAGTTCAATATTATTATTTAACTCCTTTTCCATTGGAAGTTCTTTTCCATGGATATCTGAATCTTCCATGTTAGTAGTGGTATTGGTGGGTAACATCACTTTTATTTTGGGTTTAAGTATTATTGGCATGAAATTTAGTTTCTATGTTTAAATTATCTTGTTTGTTATTGTGCTGATTGATGTCTCGATTTTTAGTTACATTTGAAAAGGTGGGGCTTTTGGATGGATTATTAACTCCTCTTACTTTTAGCTCGAGTCTGGCTTCCATGACTGACATTCCTGCCCTATATATTAACAACTGAAGTCCTGTGTTGTATTGGTAAAATGAGCATTCTTAAGATTTCGCGTGATGGGCTAGTCCACAATTAATACATTTTGGGTGGTTACAGTTCCAATTAGTGGTATGGTTATCTGATGTGTAGAGTACACATATTGCCTTATTACAGCATTTTTTGCATGTGTGTGTCCATACCTTGAGCACTGTGTACATTGTGGTGGTTTTGGAATGAAAGGACAAACTTCTCTAATTTGTCTGAGAATTTTTATTTTAAATGGGAGGTCTTGGCCTGTAAATTTTATTTTGGCAATGTTGATATTCTTATTCTTGTCTTCCCTACTTGAAATTGCGTATATTTCTAAATCGTGAATATTGTCATATCTCAATTTTAAGGGGTCTAGCAGTAGTTGTTTTGAAGGAAGTTCTTGTTCGTTGTTGGGTAGGATGACTGTACCCTATACATAATTCAATGTTTCATGGCTTGTAATTGTTACTTTTATATCATTTATTTCAATTAGTATACTTAAAAAGGCAGTGGACTGCTTTTTATTGGTTACTTGGATAAGCCATTCATTGTCTTTGATGTGTCTATATTCCAAGTCCTATGTTGGATATATGTTAAGTAATTTGTTTTCTAGTATCGCTGCTGGTCCAAAGTGGTCATCAAAATGTACCAATGTGGGATTAAGTCGGTAATTTTTGTTTCTTTTTGGTCCTTGTTTTATGTACGTTGCTTGTCTATTATAATTTTTATATTTTTCTGTATTGATGAGAGGATTATTTATCTGTAATTCAGAATTATTGTTCATCATATATGGTTCCATTGTTACAATATTGGAGTTTACCAATTGATTTTTGTTTCTTTCTTTTTTATTTATGCACCCTAATTGGTTTTCTGGCTCTGCTACTTCACTGGGAACAGGGTGTTCCTTTGTAGCATTTATAGTACTTTCATTGCTGGAGGCAGTACCAAGGAAATTCAGGAGTGACATGCCAATAGTCATCAACTGTGCCGGAGTTTTTCCATCATGGGGCCCAGGGGTACTCAATTCATTTAGTTCATAATTCATAAATTTGAGATAAAAAAGAAAAAATCTTGAAAAGATATATCACTGGCCCTTCGGGAAATTAAATCTTCCACCAATGGCACAAATGAGAAATGACTCCCAAATGTCCGTATCCCTACCCTGCCTTACCCCGAAAGGGGATGGCATAACATGATTAGTATGGCCCAAGTGTAAGCAGAACCCACTTGCTAGGACTAAGGGTATTACGATAATAGAATTATAGTAGTACCTCAAGATACGAAATTAAGGGGGCCGGCCGGCTAATGCCGATTTTTAACGACAGGACTTTGACATTCATACCACTTAATAAGGTGACTTGGGACATCTCCAAACTGCATATGATTTTCGCCTCTGACCTTCGGTTTTGTGACGCCAGGGCAATTTATCCCAAAAATAGCAATTTTTCAAATTCTATCTCCTCCCTTGATATTTAATATTAAGACCTGGGATTACTACCATATATAGACCTGATGTCGACCTCCAATCAAATGGAGAGTTTTTTTTCTAAAAGTCTTTTTTTGCTAGATATGATTTTTTCAATATGTAAAAAAATAAACCCTATAAATCACGAGAAAAAAAATTATAAAAAAAATATGAAACAAAAATTGGAAAAAAGGGCTCTATTTGATTGTTCTATAATGTCTTTCTGAGTTATATACTAAATTCCAATGTTATAGCTTTAAAACTAAGTGAGGAGATAGATTTTGAAGGTCAATAAGTATAGTTTTGAGATACGGGCGTTCAAAGTTTTCCTTCGTATTTCTATAAAGGCAATGTTAATAAATAATGATTATTATGAATGTATATTTCTTTTTTGTGTATTAATAAACCAAAACTATTTTATTTATCATAATTTAATCATAAATGATGATCCCTTTGCTCATATATCGTAGCCTGGGGCACTGCTTGAGGCAAGATGGGGCACTCCTTCCTATGTAACCCCCTCTCTCCCCTTCACTTACTCGGCTTATTACAGCGAATTTTCTTCTGTATGTTAGCGACATGTTTTCCTTGTATTTTCCTCTTTGGCATGATGACATTCTTGTCGAAACAAAGATAAACAAACGTAAATGCAAGAGAATGTCAGAGGTGAAACTCGAAGGTGTACTCTCTTTTTACAAAGACAATTTAATAAATCATGATTATTATGAATTTCATATTCCATTTTGGGTATTAAAAACCAAAACTATGTTATTTATCATAAATGAAGATCTCTTTGCTCAAAGATCGTAGCCTTGGGCACAGTGTGACGTGTGCTGTCAGGCAAGAAGGGGGCGTTAGTAGACAACCCTCCCCTCTCTCTTCACTAACTACGCGTATATTATGATATTTTGTAATAACACTTGAGCGATTTTTCTTCGTCTGTATGTTAGCGAGATGTTTTCCTTGTCTTTTCCTCATTGGCATGATGAACTTCTTGCCGAAACATACATAAACATATGTAAAAGCAAGCGAATGTCACGAGGTGAAACTCGAACGTGTAATCTACTTGAAGTCTATGGTCCAACTGATTCATGATTGGACCAGATACTCGCTTGAGTCGCTTCTGCGAGCCATGGAATCTCTACAGATGCCATTTCTCACAATTTCTTTGCCAATAATTATCAAAATTTACAATAATAGAAGAAATATTGCATTTCCTTGTACGGATGAATGTTTTAGGCTTATTGAGTTATGTTTACTAATTACCCTGTAACTACGAAAGTAAGAGGAATTTTGACAAAATATTTCGTATACGTATTCTCAATTGCCATATGACGCTCCATGAATTTTTTCATGACTTTGCATTTTTCGCCCTATACCACCATATATAGGGGTTCCGGCCGGCCCCCTTAATCCGTTCCGAGGCATCTTTCGTATCATGAAGTTTTCGTATCTTGGACTACATTTTACATGTAAAATGGCTGATCCGTTCCAAGCCCTCCAAAAACACCCCAGTAAATTTCATAATAAAGCTAAATTAACCTATAAACAATGAAATACTACAACAATTTGGACCATTCAATACCTAAATCAATAAAAAAAAATGCAAAATAACCCGTAAAGTGTATATTAGTGTACATGGTAACAAGAAATATACTGTACATAAAATGTGGAAGCTTACCTTTCGAGTGAGGCTATCTCCGAAAGTGGCGGCAGAGGAGGAGGAGGACAAACGGCAGATAACGTACGTACGTACGTACACTTAACTTTACGAAAGCACATAAAAAATTTAAGGAAAACTATAAAACTAAAATTTACGAAACACATTAACAAAATTGTAACACTTAACTTTACAAAAAACTAAAAAATTAATTAACTTTACTTGGTAATTCTAAGCCCTCATTCCGCAGTAAAGTAGGCTATGGCAGTTGACGTTTTCCTATGTTATTTTACTTACTGAACAAGAATTTAAAGTAATATTTATTCGGACGGCTGTAATTAACCCCCAGGGGCCAGTACTAAACACGGAGAAATACATTGGACGCCCCAATCCCTAGTGGTTGTCGTATCCGCGGTTGCGTTCCTTGCAGTCCGTTTGGGACTATTCTTTAGAATTACCCTGCAAGAAACGTGACCGCGGATACGACATCCACTAAGGATTGTGGCGTCCAATGTATTTCGCCGTGTTTAGTACTGGCCCCTAGGGGTTAATTACAGTCGTCCGAATAAATATTACTTTACTTTAAATTTTTTGTTCAGTAAGTAAAATAACATAGGAAAACGTCAACTGCCATAGTCTACTTTACCGCGGAATGAGGGCTTAGAATTACCTTTTACTTTTAAGTAGACTTTTTTTTTTTTTTTTTTTTTTTTTTTTTTTTTTTTTACAGAATTTCAACTTCATCACCACTTTCAACGTTCTGTTTATCACTTGGTTCTTCCTTTTTGCTTAAAAAATAACGATCTAAGGAAGATTGCTTCTGCCTACTTTTCACAATGTTCCTAAAACGACTCAGGCAAACGTCATCGAACTGCGCAAGCATACGACTTGTGTGAGCCTTTTCGGGGTGTCTTTTTTCGATAAACGATTGCACTTTATGAAAAGCAGCTAGAACATCCTTAATTTCTGCCGTTGTCATAGGGTCCTCCTCCTCTTCCTCGCCGCTCCTAGAGAACTCCTCTTGAACAACGTTATGTTGCATGGCCTCCAACTCCTTCAGGTCATCCGTCGTAAACTCCTCTTGGTGCTCCTCGAGAAGGTTGTTGACGTCGTCCTCGTCGACGACCAGCCCCATGGACTTGCCGAGTGCAACGATCTCGTCAAGATCTGGTTGGGAAACAGTTTCGGGATCGCCAACTGTTTCGGACTCTGCAGCACCAGCTTCGCCAACGTCGAATCCCTTGAAGTCTCGGGCGGATACGGCATCGGGTCAGAGTTTCCTCCATGAGGAATTCACGGTTCGCCTCGAAACCTCCTGCCAAGCTTGGTCGATGGGTCGGATACAAATGACGATGTCGAAATGCTCCTTCCAAAACTGACGCAAAGTGAGGTTTGTGGTATCGGTGATGTCGATCGTGTACAGCTTCTTAAAGTTCGCTATCACTTGCTGGTCCATGGGTTGGAGGAGAGGGGTGGTGTTGGGCGGAAGAAAAAGAATCTTAACGAAGGAATACTCCGCTAGGATATCTTCCTCGAGGCCAGGAGGGTGGGGAGGGGCATTGTCCAACACCAGCAGACATTTCAGAGGGAGGCGCTTCTCTTCCAAAAATTTCTTCACTGTCGGGCCGAAACACAGATTTACCCACTCAGTGAACAAAAGTCTCGTTACCCAGGCTTTTGCATTAGCCCTCCACATCACTGGAAGCTTCTCCTTCAGCACTTTGTGGGCCTTGAAGGCTCGAGGAGTCTCGGAATGATAGACCAGTAGGGGCTTCACCTTGCAATCCCCACTGGCGTTGGAACAAAGTGCGAGCGTAAGCCTGTCTTTCATAGGCTTATGCCCAGGTAGCTTCTTCTCTTCCTCCGTGATGTACGTCCGACGAGGCATTTTTTTCCAGAATAGGCCAGTATCATCACAGTTGAAAACCTGCTGAGAACTGTAGCCTTCCTTGGTCATCATCTCGTCGAAAGTTTTCTTAAATGCTTCGGCCGCTTTCACGTCCGAGCTGGTAGCCTCCCCATGACGCACCACCGAATGGATGCTAGTCCGTTTACGGAATTTCTCGAACCAGCCATGCGAAGCCTTGAACTCTGGGGTTGGCGTTAAGTCCCTCCCCCTCCGTCGTCTTCCGCCTGCGCAATCAAATCGCCGAAAATAGCGCTGGCCTTGTGGGAGATTGCTGTCTCTGTTACCGTATCGCCAGCGATTTCTTTGTCTTTTATCCAGACGAGGAGCAGCCGTTCCATCTCGTCGTGCACGTGGGTCCTCTTGCTGGACAAAATAGTGATCCCCTTCGACGGTGTAGCTGCTTTGATGGCATCCTTCTATTTAAGGATGGTGCCTATTGTCGATGGATTACGGCCGTATTCCTTTGCGATCACCAGCTTCGTACTTCGTACTTCGTACTTCTTGATGATCTCCATCTTTGTCTCCAGAGAGAGCATGCGCTTCTTTCCGTGAATTTCAACTTTCTTTGGACCCATGACTACGTTATCTTGTACGTAATTTACGTATAAGTTACACAATAAAGTTTTCGCACAACACGATAATAGTACTGCAACAAAATCACTAACGAATTTACGTTACTAAACGAAATCGTTGGACCGAACGAATGCCGTGTGCATACGATAAAGATGTTGGTACGAAGAGGCCGAGATAGGTACGCCACCACGTATAAGATGCATGATGGGAGGGATGCTGTCCAATAGGAGAGAAGGATCTCATGGTGGTGACTAGCATCAGAAACCAATGGGAGAGCAGGAGGATGGTGGCGAGTCTACTAGTACTAAGATGACGGCGCGCAGCACGAGTTTCAAAATTGTTATCCGGGCGAATCTCGGACTTTCAGAAACCTTTCGTATCTTGAAAACTTTCCGTATGTAGACCCGTTAAATTTTTCGCATTGGCTTTCCTATCTCGAGTTTTTTCATAAGTTGAGCCTTTCGTATCTCGAGGTACCACTGTATCCCCATCCTAATCACATTAAGGGCAAACTGAATAGAATGCTGAGAGTTCTATTCCTAGAACCAGGCCCCCACTGGAATCCGTGGTCCAGCTCCACAGAATAGTTCCGCCTGAAAAACAGGTCCAAACATTGTCGGGTAGATGATGGATCTACCAGTTCTCACTATTTAGCTTCAGATTTAACTCCACGTTAAGCCATATGTTTTCTCATCTATTTGCTTTCAAAAATTTTGGCAAAAATGGTTGGCAAAAATGGAAGAGTCCACAGATATTAACTCAAAAATATATAATCTTATATGGGACTTGGGTTCCAACCTAGGAAGAAATTCCTGAGGTTCAAGAGCCCCCTCACCACGTCAAGGTGGTCCCAAAATGAGGGGGTGGTGCAAATGAGCTGTAACCAAATACAGTGAGTTGGTAAATGTGAAATTCTTGGGTTTAAAAAAAAAATTATAAATAAAGAAATGATTACCTGGTCAGTGTGTGTCTGACCACGCTGCTCCTAAATCCTTAATCTAGCCTTCGAGATTTCGCTTAAATTGTACTGTCCAGTCGTATATGCCTCTGTTTTCAAAATATATTGTTTTCTTACTAAATTACCTGTGACCACGTGTGGGTGGCTGCTTTTATAATCTTTAATCTAGCCCACTTGCATTTTTTTGTTTCTTTAAAGTTAATCCTGTATTGTCCGTTTGTATATGCTTACTTGTACTGTGATTTTCTATGTTCTGATCAGTCTTGCCTTAAATAAAGGGTCATTAAGACCGAAAGATCTCAGCAGTTCTCGTTTTTCATTTTCCTCCATGGCATTACCCTTTATTTAAGGTACCTGGCCTGAATTAGCAAATGAAGCCTGTTGAGTCTGGGAATATTTGTTCTTGAATGTGGTCATATGCATGACTGACAAGTTTGTGATGAGACAAATTGTTATCACTAAAAATCTATCATGTAAACCCAACTGCTTTTGTGAGATTGGAAATTTAGAGATAAACCCAAATATGCATAACCATTGAAGCAACTAAACAGTGAAATTGGCTACCTACCTTGCCAGCAAATACAATTGCAATGTTGGCTGCTTGTAAGGTCCATAGGACATTCAATGAGACCATTCCTGAGCAAAGGATGCCAACCAAGGAAGTTACAGTTACGATAAAGCCAACAGCCTTTGTAGTCGAACCACCATAGTGGTAAACCAATGCACCAATAATGGATGTTTGAATTAAAAGGAAAGCACTGTCACCATATGCACTGGAAATAAAATGTTTAATTACATTATACATACTTTAAAACCAAAACTAAAATTGAACTTACTAGAATCAAGTTTATTCAAGAAGATGTTTACCAATACTAGCTTCAACCTAGCAACAAATTTCCCTGTCTTCTGATGCACAAAAATTCCATGTGAACTAACCATTCACTTACTCATATTTTACAGAAACTTGACAAAATTTCAACCAAGCAGAAGTGTACATAAAGAAATTTTACCAAACCCCAAAGGAAAAATGCTACGAGAAAGAGACAGTTTTCAATGTTTACATATGATGTAGTAGACCCTTGAAACACATGCACTGAAGGATAGGGATAAATTTAAAAAGAAAGTGGTTACATACTGATATGTACAAGTAATT
>NC_087208.1:3535464-3602680 GCF_015104395.2 Macrobrachium nipponense | reverse complement strand
GAATGCATTCCCAATTCAGTTCTAGCCAGCTTCATCCAAAAGCAGATGGAGTGGGTATGCTCTAAGTTATCCACAAGATCTACTCCATTATAATGCTCTCCTAGAATTTGGTGATATCACATTTTGATTTCTCAAAACTGACAATAAACAAAAAAAATTGTACAGTGGAATCTTGGTTTTTAAACATAACCTGTTCCAGAACATCCCATGAAGTCCGAAATGTACGAAATCTGAAACAATAATTAATGCATTCCAGACACCCAAAAATACATTTTACAGGGAATAAACACAATTTTACATACAGAAAACAATGACTAAATGACTAGTGAAATGAATAAAATGAAGTATTTATGATAAAAATGATATTGTTATGATACAATAAAGTTTCATACATACTTACCTGGCAGATATATACATAGCTAAGACTCCATCGTCCCCGACAGAAATTCAAATTTCGTGCCACTCGCTACAGGTAGTTCAGGTGATCTACCGGCCTGCCCTGGGCGGCAGGACTAGGAACCATTCCCGTTTTCTATCATATTTTCTCTCTTCCACCTGTCTCCTGCGGGGAGGCTGGGTGGGCCATTAATCGTATATATCTGCCAGGTAAGTATGTATGAAACTTTATTGTATCATAACAATATCATTTTCATACAATCAACTTACCTGTCAGATATATACATAGCTGATTGGCACCCTTTGGTAGAGGGTAAGAGACAGCTACTTATGGAATAGACAGGTAAACAACATATGTTGTAGGTATAAATAAAACCTTGGTTCCTACCTGATAGGTGGTAGACTTCGTGTGGTGTTTGCCCAGTAGTTCTGCTCACCTCAAGAAACTTTTAGCGAGATATATGATCTATGGCCAAGAGTTCTTGTGGGTCTGCCGATGGGGTCTTATCCGCTTACTCAGCAGAGCCTGAAAGGACTTTGTCAATGGGTGCTGATCCACTTATATGACAATACACCTTATGAAGGAGCATACAACCAATCCGACCACCTGATCCTAACCACATGTTAGAAATAAAGATTGTTCCGAGTTATCCCCCGACTCTTCACAAACAACCAAACTCAAAAAGCACAATACGCACACATACATAATTTTCAAAAAAATATTTTATACTCATCTAATTAGATATCACAAGAGTTTCTTACTGAACAACAGAGACGGCCACCCGTGCAGCACCAAGTCCTTTTTGTTAGAAGAGACTCTAGAATATATCTAAAAAGAAGGTAAGTATATACTTAAGGATTGGTGTTGGCTCCCATACCCAGGATCGTATCCGCCGATACGAAAGGACCCAGAGAAAAACATTTCTCATAGGTCACACGAACGTCTTTCAAGTAATGAGATGCAAATACTTAGTTGCATCTCCAAAATGTCGTATCTATGATGTTTTTAAGTGACATATTCTTTTGAAACGAGAGAGACGTCGCTACTGCTCTCACTTCATGAGCTTTCACTCTCAACAGTCGGAACTCTTCGTCAGGACAGATCTTATGCGCGTCTGTAATGACGTTTCCTCACAAAGAATGCAAGATGCATTCTTAGACATCAGTCTTGTGGGGTTCTTTTCTTTTTACCGAGCACCAAAGACCCTGTCTAGAGCCTCCCATCTGGTGTTTTCTCTGAAGGTCGAATTTTAGAGCTCTTACAGGACATAGAGACTTCTCTTCTTCTCTGCCTACGAGACTCGATAAGCCTTTAACTTCAAATGACTTAGACCAGGGATTCGTGGGATTCTCGTTTTTAGCTAAAAACAGGGTTTTAAACGAGCAAATAGCTGAGTCTCCCTTGAATCCTACTTTATCCTCCAGAGCATGTAATTCACTAACTCTCTTTGCCGTAGCTAGATAATAGGAATTGGCATTTCCTAGTAATGTCCCGAAACGACGCCAGATGAGGAGGTTCGAACCTTTCGGACGACAGGAACTTGAGTACCACGTCCAGGTTCCAGTTAGGAGGGATGAACAGCCGGCCCTACCTCTCTTCTCAGGAGCCTTCCTTCTTGAGTGAGCTCTGGAGGTAGGGCCACCTCGAAAGGGCTGAACCGATGTACTCGGTCCTTTCTTTTCCGTCGCAATAGCAGGTTTCTTTTTCCTTGCTGACTGAGTAAGAAGGTCTTGAGTCGCCTTCTCAGTTAATGAACGAGAAATGTCCTTCACTAACTGAGAAGGGAACAAAAATTCTGACAATGGAGAGTACAGTAGCGGTGCCTTTTGAGAGTGGGAGACCGCTTTCGTCAAAAAGGCACTATAGACTGTCCTCTTCTTAAGAAGACCTGCTCCAAATAAAGAGATCTCAATCGAGCCATCCTGTACCGCTTTGTCTATACAAGACAAAATACACAGAAGGACTTCTGGTTCGAGTCCTTCAGAATCATGGGCTTTCTTGGACATCACCCCAAGGGACCAATCTAAGAAGTTGAAAACTTCTAATACATGGAAGAGTCCCTTGAGGAGATGATCCAGTTCTGAAATGCCCCAAGTTATACGGGCAGAGTTCAAACTTTGTCTTCGTGAAGCGTCGACTAAGGTCGAAAAGTCTGCTTCTGTCGAAGACGGAAGAGAAATGCCATATTCTCTCCCGTCTGATACCAAATGTCTCGTTTGCCAGCTGCGTCTCGTGGGGGCATGCAGAAGACCGTTCTGACCATGCCCCTCTTCATCGAAATGGCGGGCTTCATTCTAAGAAAAGATGAAGACTTCTTCGTCTTTGCGCTCGAGAAAAGAGCGCGGAGAAGGAGGAGCGGCAGGGGTCAAGTCATCTCCATACTCTTCTAGAAGCAAGGCTGTCAAAACTTTATAGTTCGATAGTCCTTCTCTTCCCTGATACTCGTCTTCCGAGTTTACTTCTAACTCGGGGTCTAGATGAGTCTCCGCTAACAAATCAGGACGTCTTTCCTCTGGGGGAGACAAACTCCTGATAGGAGAGGGACTAAGGGAATGATATTCCTTCCTCTTCAAAGCTTTAATAGAAGCTTCCTTCTTGGTAGGCGCCAACAGTCTAGGTTTCTCTCCATAAAAGGATGACGCCTCCCGCTTGGATGACGCTTCTCGTCCGCCAAGCGTCCTGGCTGACGCCTCGCGCCTGGAAGACGCCTCGCTTTCAACTGGCGTCCTAACTGGCGCCAATACCTTGGTTGGAGCCTCGCCCTTATAAGACGCTCTGAATGACGCTTCACGTCTATCTGGCGTTACGTCTCTGCCGTAAGGTTCCCTCGATCTCGATCTCGAAACCGAAACCTCTGCGGTATGCTTGGAAGCTTCACGTCTGCAGGACGCCTCTCGATTTGCAGGGGAGAGAGGACGAGTCTTCTTGATTGGAAGCGAAACGTCCTTCTTACGAGGAGGATCCCTCGCTAACACTCCGACCAAAGAGGCTAGTTGTTCCTGTACTGCCATGAGAATCTTCCTTGAAGCTTCTCCCACGTCATCTTCAATCGGGGGAGAAGTAGCAGGAAATCGTTCTGCTACGTCCACGTAGGGTGACGCTGACGCCACCCCTTGGTCGCCTTTTTAATAGACAAGGGAGCTTCATCAGAGAAGCGCTCCGGGCTCAAATCCCATTCAGGTTCTCTCAAATGCCGTTTCAGAGGCCTAGAGAGATCCGAATCCTTCCACCCGTTTAGGTGATGGAGAGGATGAGAAACACTCTCGCTCTCGCTCAGGGACGCTTTTTCTAACGCGTCCCTGAGCAGCCTGCATCGAAACAGGAGCCTGCTGAAGGGACGTCTGACCGTTGGGGATTCCCCCACGACCTCCTTAAGGCTTTCGACTTTCCTTCTCCTCTGGGCATGGGAGCTTGGAAGAGGTCTAGGCCTGGGAGCGTCGCAGGGACGATCAAACGCCCCCTCCACAACACTGGGAGAACTCACTTCACTGTACCGTTCACTTTCACTAGCCTTACCTTGTAAGTCCGCCATTTTGGACTTCATCTGATGAATCGTAGCCTTCAGATCGGCGATTTCCGAGGCCGATTCAGAAAGTAAAGCTTGTGAAGTTGACATATAGGGAGAATCCAACTCACCAGGATTAGAAATAGGATCAATAAAAGGCTCAATAGGCCTTGTACTCACACCTTTCAGACGTCTAACCCTATCCCTCTCTAACTTCTTCAAATAAGAAGTTAAAGTCTTCCATTCTTCTGCATTTAATCCCTCACATTCATGACAGGTATTAGTAGAAGAACACTGAAACCCCCTACATTTACGACATACAGTGTGAGGATCAACCGAAGCCTTCGGTATCCTCACCCTGCAGCCTACATTCACACACATTCTCATACTCACATTTGAATCAGACATACTGAGAAAAATCAAAAAGCAAGTCCAAAATCAGTCCACAGTAGCGAATGCCAAAAACACGATCCAGATAAGTCACCAAAAAGCCGAGAAACGAAGATCAAAGGATGAAATAAGAATCTAAGTCAGGAGGTAATAACAACAATGTTGATACCACCGGCGACAGAGAAAATATGATAGAAAACGGGAATGGTTCCTAGTCCTGCCGCACAGGCCAGGCCGGTAGATCACCTGACCTACCTGTAGCGAGTGGCGCGAAATTTGAATTTCTGTCGGGGACGACGGAGTCTTAGCTATGTATATATCTGACAGGTAAGTTGATTGTATGAAACAAAGTTTTATAAATACTTACCTGGCAGTTATATATATATAGCTATAGTCTCTATCGGTCCGGCAGATTTTTCAAAACTCGCGGCAACCGCCGAGTGGTAGGTGTCCGGTTAGGTGGTTAACAACCCTTACAGGGTGGTACTTGGAACCATTCCCATTTTCTATTCCTCAGATCATCTCTTGCCCGACCTGTCTCCTGAGGGGAGGTGGGTGGGCCTTAAAATATATATATAACTGACAGATAAGTAGTCATAAAACTTTGTTTTATCATAAATACTTAATTTTTATGAATAGAACTTACCTGGCAGTTATATATATATAGCTGATTCACACATTTGGAGGTGGGTGAATGACAGCCAACATCGTTGGGGAAACAACTAAAAGTTGTAGGTTATAACCTTGATTCCTTACCTGCTAAGGTAGCTGACTTCAAAAGTTCCTGCCTCTTGAGTCGCTTTCCCTTAGGAGCGCCAGCCAGGATGAGACCTGCTATGCTGAAACCACTCAATAGAGTCTGTCAAACGGGGCGAGACCAACAACGTGACTAGACTTTTGCACTACCTATTCCCCTTTTAATTAACTGCAACCTTACTCAACCTAACCACCTAGCTAGACTGAGGGTGCCATCTCAACCAGACCACTCCTCAGACAACCATAAAAACACAAACCCCAATAAAGGTGTCATACTAAAGTTAAGGTTGAAGGGAGGTAGTAACTCCTTCACCCAATAACGAAGACGTAGCTACGTATAGGCCCAAAGAGTAACACTTCTCGTAGTCTACTCTTACCTCTCTGAGGTAATGAGAAGCGAATACAGAGTTGCTCCTCCAAAATGTCGAGTCCATTATTTGTCTAACTGACATGTTCTTCTGGCATGCCAATGACGTTGAAATAGCCCTCACCTCATGGGCCTTTTCACTTTTAAGAGACCAGAGTTCTCCTCCTCCACATAAGAGGTTTTTGAGCTTTCTCTAATTGTTTCCCTCACGAAGAATGACAATGCATTCTTCGAGAGGGGCCTTTGAGGATCTTTAACGGAACACCATAAAGCACTGGATGGTCCTCTTAAATTCTTGGTCCGTGACAAATATGTCCTGAGAGCTCTAACTGGGCAGAGGAGTCTCTCCTCCTCTTGACCCACCAAGTTTGTGAGGTTAGGAACCTCAAATGTCCTCGGCCAGGGTTTGGATGGGTTCTCATTCTTAGCGAGGAAGTCGAGCCTTAAAGAACATACAGCTCCGTCTTGACTGAAGCCTACGTGCTTCTCCATCGCCTGAATCTCTCGCTACCCTTTTTGTTTTTGCTGTGGCGAGAGCCATCAGAAAATAACGTTTTCTTAGTCAAATCTCTAAGGGTCGATTGCGAGATGGGTTCGAACTTCCTACCGCATAAGAACTTCAAAACCACATCCAAATTCCAAGCCGGGGGTCTTATCGTGTGTTTAGTCGTTTCAAACAACTTCAAGAGATCCTTCAAATCCGTATTTTGTGATAGCTCCATGCCTCTATGCTTAAAGACTGCTGAAAGCATGCTTTTGTATCCTTTTATCGTGGATACGGCCAGCTTAGATTCGTCTGAGAAACAGATGAAAATCAGCAATCTGACTCACAGAGGTAGTGGTTGAGGGACACTTTGTGTCGTTTACACCAAGATCTAAAAACTTCCCAGTTCGATTGGTAGACTCTCTGAGAAGATATCCTCCTCGCTCTTGCGATAGCTCTAGCTGCTTGCTCAGAAAAGCCTTTCGCTCTGACAAGCTTCTCGATAGTCTGAATGCAGTCAGCTGTAGCACGAGGGGGTTTTGATGATACCTCTCGAAGTGGGGCTGTTTGAGAAGCTTTGGACTTGGAGGAAGGCTTCTTGGAAAGTCCACTAGCATCTCCACTACCTCTGTGAACCATTCTCTTGCTGGCCAAAAAGGCGCTATCAGGGTCATTCTCCCTTTTTGTTTCGAGAAGGGCAAACTTCTTGATGACCAGATTGATGATGCTTGTTCCGGGGGTGGGGGAAAACGCATAAGTATCCATCCCTGTCCAGTCCATCAAGAAGGCGTCCATGCTATTGCTTCCTTGTCCGGTACCAGGGAGCAGTAGTTGGGGATTCTCTTGTTCTGGTTGGAGGCGAAGAGATCTACGATGGCCTCCCCCATAACTTCCACCACAGTTCCTGGCAACTTGAAGATCGTTGGTCCACTTGTTGGAAGAACTTGCCCTTTCCTGCTGAGCATGTCTGCCCTCACATTCTTCTGTCCCTGTACAAATCTCGTTAAAAGATTTATCCCATTCTCCTTCGTCCATAGAAGGAGCTCCCTTGCTGCTTCGTATAGGGACAGAGAATGAGTTCCTCCTTGCTTTCTTATATATGCCAGGGCTGTGGTGTTGTCCGAGTTGACCTCTATTACCTTCCCCGAGACCGCTTCTTTGAAGGCTTTTAAACCTAATAGGATGGCCATCAATTCTTTCCTGTTGATGTGCCATCCTTTCTGTTGCACTTCCCAAGAGCCCGATGCCTCCTTGCTCCCCAGTGTTTGCTCCCCAACCTGAACTCCGAAGCATCTGAGAACAACACTAGGTCTGGGTTCTTCTTGTACAGGGATATTCCTTCCCCAATTTTGCGGGATCCAGCCACCAACTCAAAAACTGTCTTTTGACGTCTGCTGGAATGGGAAAAGAAAAAGGATCCTCCTGATTTCTCCTGTCCCATACTCTTGAAAGGAAGTGTTGCAGAGGTCTGAGGTGCAACCTTCCCAGGGAGACAAACTGTTCAAGCGAGGAGAGGGTGCCCAGCAAACTCATCCACTCCTTCGCCAAGCACTTCTCTCTCCCTAGGAATTGCTGCACTTTCTCGAGGCACTTGTTCTGCCTCTCTTGAGAGGGAAAAGCCCGAAAACGAGCGGAGTCCAGAACTATCCCCAAATAGAGAATTGTCTGACTCGGTTCGATCTGGGACTTATCCTTGTTGATGATGGGTCCCAGTTCCTGGGTCATCAGAAACGTCTTTCTTAAGTCCTCCAGACACTTGTTCTTCGATTGTGACCTTATCAGCCAGTCGTCTAGGTATAGGGATACCCTTATCCCTTCTTGATGAAGCCAAGCCGCTACGTTCGACATTACCCTGGTGAAGACTTGAGGGGCTGTAATGAGGCCGAAACAAAGGGCTCTGAACTGGAAACACCTGTTCTGAACCACGAATCTTAGAAATTTCCTTGAAGTCGGGTGGATGGGGATATGAAAATAGGCGTCTTGCAAATCCAGGGACACCATCCAGTCCCCTGGACGGACTGCTGCCAGCACAGACTGAGTTGTTTCCATAGTAAATTTTGTCTTCTCTACAAAGACGTTCAGTGCGCTGACATCTAGAACGGGTCTCCATCCCCCCGAGTTCTTGGGTACTAGAAACAGGCGATTGTAAAAGCCTGGGGATTCTAGTTCCAGTACAGGTTCTATGGCTCCCTTTCTAGCATCTGGTATACTAGATCTAGGAGGAGGGGCCTCTTGTTTCGCAGCGTCCGAGTATTGAGCCACTAAGGCTCTTGGTGTTCTCGAAAGAGGCGGGGATCTTGTAACCCTCCCTGACGACTGAGAGGGACCAGGTGTCCGCCCCCCTCCTTTTCCAAGTCTGCCAAAAACTTGACAGCCTTGCTCCTACTGCTGACTGGAGGACTTGTGACTCATTTTCTAGCACGGGATCTAAACAATCTCCTGCTTGTCCGTCCGCCTGTCTCCTGTCTTCTTCCTCTGAAATCTGTTCTGGTCAGAGCCCTACCTCGAAAGGGCAGCAAAACCTTCTTTTCCTCTCTCTTTGTTGATGCCTGACTGCCCAGTAGACCCTTTCTTACGGAGCGAGTTAGAAGATCTTGGGTGGCCTTCTGCGTTAGGGAATGAGTAATATCCCTAACCAGTGATTGCGGAAAAAGATGTTCCGAGAAAGGGGCATAAAGGAGTTCCGCCTTCTGCGTGATCGTAACTCCTTTGGTGGCGAAGGAGCATAACAGCGCTCTTTTCTTCAAAATCCCCGCCGTAAACAGGAAAGCCATCTCGTTCGCTCCATCCCTCAGTGCCTTATCCATACAGGCCATAATACTAGTTAAATCCTCCATTTCTGTGGCCTGTATGTGTTCTGCTTTCCTGGCCAGCGCTCCCAGGGCCCAGTCCAAGAAGCTGAATACTTCGAAAGATCGAAATATCCCTTTAACGAAGTGGTCTAACTCCGTCATGGACCACATCACTTTCGCGGAATTGAAGGCATGTCTCCTTGAAGAATATGATATTGTTAAAATACAATAAAGTTTGTTCATACTTACCTGGCAGATATATATATAGCTGTATTTCTCCGAAGTCCGATAGAAATTTCAAAACTCCCGGCACACGCGTGGTTCGGCCAGGTGGTTAGTACCCATTCCCGCCGCTGGGAGGCGGGAGTCAGGAACCATTCCCATTTTCTATCCAGATTTTCTATTCCCACTGTCACCTGAGGGGAGGTGGGTACTTTTGATTATATATATCTGCCAGGGTAAAGTATGAACAAACTTTATTGTATCTTAACAATATCATTTTGTTCATGAAACTTACCCGGCAGATATATATATAGCTGAATCCCACCTTTGGAGGTAGGGAGAGACAGAAAAGGATTTTGGAAACACATTACATGCAGATGATAGACATCTTGGTTCCTTACCTGTTAGCATAGTTGACTTCGTGATTACTGTCACCCAAGTCTGTTATTGCTTTACTAGTCTCCAGCAAGGTAGTGACCTATATAGCTGGTGAGTTCTAGATGATCTGTCAACGGGAGCGTGACCACAATGTGACTAGACCATTTTGACCCTAATATGAGGGCAACGAAGCAAAAACCACCACCTGACCAGCCTAACAAATTTAATTCCACATTAATTAGGCGGGCGACCTTACAACCATAAATCAAAATAAACCTTTAAAAAAACTCACCTACCCATTTTCTACAGAGTAGGATGAGAGCTACTTGCCTGCCCCCAACAAAGTGTCTGCGGCGACGTATGGTCCAAGCGCATAACAGTTCTCGTATGTCGTCTTCACATCCCGCAGGTAGTGTGAAGCGAACACCGGAGTTGCTGCGCCAAAAAGTGGCACTCAGAAATGTCATTGAGTGCCATATTCTTTTGGAAGGCTACCGAGGTAGATATAGCCCTCACTTCGTGGGCATTCACTTTCAACAGCTTAATATTACTGTCTTTGCAAGATGAATGCGCCTGTCTAATGGTGTCCCTCAAGAAGAATGCCAGAGCATTCTTCGACATAGGTAACTCTGGTCTCTTGACCGAACACATAAGTTGTTAGAAGGACCTCGACATTCCTTCGTTTTCCGCAAATAAATCTTTAGAGCCCTGACAGGACACAGAACTCTCTCTGGTTTCTCGTCCAATGATTTCCCCCATACCCTTAACCTCAAAACTTCTGGGCCAAGGGTTGGAAGGATTCTCATTTTTAGCTAGAAACGTCAAGCTTAATGAGCAGACTGCATTATGCCCCTTAAATCCAATATGCTTGCGAAAAGCTTGAATTCGCTAACCTTCTTCGCCGTCGCCAGAGCGGTTAGGAAAACCATTTTCTTAGTAAGATCTCTTAACGATGCATTTTGAAGCGGTTCAAACCGACTGGACATTAGGAATTTAAGGACTACGTCCAAATTCCAAGACGGTAATTTAGGTTGAGGAATCTTTGTAGTTTCGAAAGACCTTAATAGATCGTGAATGTCTTTGTCATTTCCCAAATCAATTCCTCTATGTCTAAAGACTACAGATAGCACACTTCTGTAGCCTTTGATTGTCGAGACCGCAAGCTTCAAGTCGTCCTTTAGGTAAAATAAAAAGTCCGCTATTTGGCTCACAGAGGTCATGGTAGAGGAAATGCCCTTCCTTCTGCACCAACTCCTAAACGTAGCCCACTTTGATTGGTACACTGCAAGAGTGGAAGCCTTCTTGCATTGGCAATAGCTCTTGCCACAGGTCTTGAAAAACCTCTCGCTCTGGGCAACTTTTTGATAGTCTGAATGCAGTCAGACTCAGAGCGGGAGGTTTTTGTGGTACCTCTCGAAGTGGGGCTGTTTGAGTAGATCTGTCCTCGAAGGCAGTGTCCTTGGGAAGTCTACTACGAAGGACATGACCTCTGTGAACCATTCTTTTGTCGGCCAGTAAGGGGCGATTAACGTCATTCTCGTCCCTTCTGAAGTCGCAAATTTTCTCATCACTTCTCCCAGGATCTTGAACGGGGGAAAGGCGTACAGATCCATCCCTGTCCAGTCCCAGAGAAGGGCATCTATTGCTATTGCTCCCGGATCGAGCACCGGGGAGCAGTACAGCGGAAGCCTCTTTGTCCTTGATGTCGCAAAGACGTCTACTAAAGGACGTCCCCACAACTTCCACAGCTCTTGGCACACTTCCTGATGTAGAATCCACTCGGTCGGCAGCAATTGACCTTGCCGACTGAGGAGATCCGCACGGACGTTCTCCACGCCTGCAACGAATCTCGTCAGAATCGTTACGTTTTGCGTTTCGCCCACAACAAGATCTCTCTCGCTAGGTTGAACAATGACCGAGAGTGAGTCCCTCCTTGTTTTTTGATGTATGCCAGAGCTGTGGTGTTGTCCGAATTTATCTGAACTATCTTGTGTGAGACTTTGTCTTCGAACAATTGTAGAGCCAAGTATATGGCCGCTAGTTCTTTGAGATTTATGTGCCAGTACACCTGTTCCCCTCCCCAGGTGCCTGACACTTCTTCCCCCCCATTGTGTAGCTCCCCACCCTGTGTTGGATGCGTCGGAGAACAACACTAGGTCAGGGCTCTAAAGTTTTGAGGGATACTCCTTCCGATAGTATTAAAGGATCGAGCCACTTTAGGTGATCCTTTACTTCTCTCGAAATTCTTAAAATTGCATCTAAATTTTCTTTGTCCTTCCAATTCTCTTTCAGGAAAACTGGAGAGGTCTGAGATGTAGTCTTCCCAAGGAAACAAACTTCTCCAGCGCGGAAATGGTCCCCAGCAGACTCATCCATTCCCTCACCGAGCATGAATTCTTTCCTTAAGAAGACTGATATTTTGTCTAATCCTTGTTGTTGACGTCCCTGGGATGGAAAAAGCTCGAAAAAAAGCCACTGAATCCATCTGAATCCCAGATACACGATGGACTGTGTGGGGATCAGTTGTGACTTTTCGAAAATTCACCAGAAGTCCCAGGGACTTTCGCTAGAGATAAGGTTGATTGAAGGTCCTTCAGACACTTTTCTTTCGATGATGCTCGAATGAGCCAGGTCGTCTAGATATAGAGAGATCCTGACGTTTGCAAGATGAAGCCACCTCGCCACATTCTTCATTAAAACTGTGAAGATCATTGGTGCCGTACTCAATCCGAAGCAAAGAGCTCTGAATTGGAAAACTCTTCCCTTCATGACAAAAGCAGATCTTCCCCTCGATTGGTGGATGAATCAGGACGTGGAAATATGCGTCTTGCAGGTCTAATGACACCATCCAATCGCCTTGTCTTAAGGCCCCAAGCACTGACTGAGGTGTCTCCATCTTGAACCTCTGTCTCTCTATAAAAAGATTTAGACTGCTCACATCTAAAAACTGGCCTCCAACCTCCCGACTGTTTCGGTACCAGGAATAACCTGTTGTAGAAACCCGGGGAATGAAGGTCGTCTACCTGTTCTATTGCATTCTTCTCGAGCATTTGTTCGAGCAGATCGAACAAGATCTGTTGTTTTTCCAGCTGGTACGAAGGTGATAGATCTCTGGGCGTCGTGCACAGCGGAGGTGACTTCAGGAATGGATTTCTTTTGTATCCTCGCTCGATGACACTGGGCGACCAGGTGTCCGCCTCTATCTTTCTCCAGGCTTTTGCAAATAACTGAAGCCTGGCTCCTGCTGGTGCCTGAAGGACTACATTCTCATTTCTTCCCTTTGGTTTAGACAGGGCTCTACCTCTGGCAAGGCCTCTTCCTCGAGGAGGAGGTCTCGAGGAAGCCCCTCGAAAAGGGCTTTATTTTCTTGGAAAAACTGTGTTCTTGCAGAAGTTGAAGGAACTACAGGACGTCTAGAAGGATTGCGCTAAAGAGGGTCCTGAGTAGTTTCTTTTTTCTTGAAGACTGCCAGCTACATCTTTAATCATAGCCTGGGGAAAGAGAAGGTTCGAGAGAGGGCGAAGGCAAATCTGCCCTCTGTGCTGGAGATACTGACTTCGCAGTGAATTTGCAGTAGAGAGCTCTTTTTTAAGAGCCCTGCACAAAAAATGCAAAGCTAATTCCTCTGAACCATCTCTGACGGCCTTACCACACACGCAAGAAGCTGGATAGCTCCCCCAGGCTAATTGAATCTTGACTACGAGCCTTTGTGTCTAGCAATCCCAAGCACCAGTCCAAGAAATTCAACACTTCTATTGTCCGAAAAAGGCCTTTAGATGGTGGTCCATTTCAGCAGGAGTCCACGCTACTTTCGCTGTTGAAAGGAGAGACCTCCTTGGTGCGTCGACTAGACTGGCAAAAATCACTTGCGCAGATGCGGGAGCTCTTAAACCGACATCTTCGCCTGTCTCGTACCAAAATGCCTGCCTTGCCGCATAGTCTTGAAGGAGGCTGGGCAAAAGAAGACTTTCCCTGTGCTTTCCTCGACTTCCATCCAATCTTTGAACCTTTTTGAAAGCTCTTTTATTTTGAAAAGAAGACTTCGTCATCTTAACAAAACCAGGAGTCTTGCTAGTTTTCAACAATGAAAACTGAGAAGGAGGAGAGCGAGGAGCTGCGGGTTGGAATTCATCTCCAAAAGAAGCCCGAAGCAAGCGAACTAACACTTGATAATCAGAAGAAACTGACGTAGAAGGTTGATCCTCGTCTGTTTCTTCTGAAATATTACTCAATCCTCCTTCTGTAGGAGCGGCAGAGGGGTCTCCCGAAGAAGGTGGTAGAAGCCCTTTCGGTCCAATCTTTGATGAAGAGCGCTGCTGAGACGTACTAGGTGCGTTCTGTATATTAGTATCTATAGGTTCAGGAATAGAAGTGTTAGTTTCCTGAACAATCTCTCGATGGGAGTGTCTACAAAGGTTTAGTGTTAGTGCGGGCGTCCGGAAAATATCCGTTGTTTTGAGGGCCTGATGAGTGTTAACAAAACGTCATTCATAACCTCTGTACGGTGTTCGTAAACTTGTCACTCGGTCGTCCATGCGAGCGCCACACCTGGCGTCCAGCTGAGCGTCACGCTTGACGTCCAGCCGAGCGCCACGCCTAGCGTCCAGCCGAGCGTCATGCTTGGCGTCCGATGGAGCGTCACGCTTAGCACTCTGCTGAGCGCCACGCTTAGCGTCCATATAAGCGTCCAGCTTAGCGTCCATGTCCTGATTCTCAGCTTGCAAACAGCCTTGCTTCGCAGCAGAGAGAACGTCAATCTTCGAATAAAGCGAACCCCTATGAGAAGAGAGGGGAATGCTTCGAAAAGTAGGGCGAGTTTTCTTCCTCTCGATATAAGAATCTTTCAAAGGAAGTTGCTCGCGCTCTTTACCCAGCTGCAAGTGGGATGCACGAAATCTAGAGGGCGTAGCCACTGGTGAAAGAGAAGAGCGATCCGAAGAAGCGGGAGACCACTTGGATCTTTTGATCGGCAATCTATCATCTTTCTTCTACGGCGCGGTTCTACCTCTCTCTCGGCCAGCAACGAAGCCAGTTGTTGTTGCATCGAACGGATGACTCTTTTAGTTGGAGACGATTCCTTTTCAGGTGAAAAGCTGATCCTGTGAGAAGGCGAAGGCGAGGGGAAAACCCTATTCTTCTCACACGGACCGACTCAGTTCTCTTCTTGGAGCGACTGGGGCGCTCAAAGCGTCATCGTCCGGATGACGTCCTGGTTCTCTTTTGTGGCGTCAATGCCGCAAAACTCTCTGGCGAAGACCGCAAAGCAGCAGAAGAGAAAAGGACGTGAAGCGTCCTCCTTCCTGAGACCAAAAACGCTGGCCGCCTGTGCGACAACTTGCGTCTTTGCTCTCTTTTGCGGTGGAGAGTAGTCCACATAAAAGGCGCACACCGCAAAGCAGGAGCGAAACGGACGTTCTGCGTCCTCCTCTGAGAAACTACTGACGACGGGCCGCCTGTGCGACATCCGTCTTAGTTCTTTTCAGAGGACGCGAGTGTCCCTCAAAGCTCCAACCCCTTTGCGGGGAGGACGGCCTCCTAAGACGAAAAGCACTCGCGGAGGATACGCGCACGAGCGCGCTCTTTGGCAGCCTGGAGATCGTCGACAGGATCTGCCGAAAGGACGCCAGATAGGTGGGAGTTCCCGTAACCCTCTTCGCTTTCGGACATGTCCGTCTCCCTGGTCCTGGGAGTTCGACAGAGGTCCAGGCCTAGAGGCATTATAGGGGCCGATCTGACACCCCCTCCACAACACTGGGGGCACTTTCACTGCACTTCACTTCATTAACACTGCTTTTACCCTCCAAGCGAGCACTTTAGATTCTAGATTTCGTAAGAGTCTAGAACTTACATAGGCATTGACCCTCCACAGATTTTTTCTTTCAGGGCCCGAAGGCACAACAGATTTAGGTGTTGCACAACTACTGAAGGAATAGTAGGAGAAACCCTTACTACCCTTACTTCTACTGACTGATGCACTCCTGGAGGAAGACCTCCTTATCCTATCGCGGTCCAATTTTCGCACATAGGATTCATAAGCCTTCCAACCTGAATCAGACAGACATTCACACTCCTTACAACGGTCATCTATTACACACATGGTCTCTACAATTCGTGCATACTGTGTGTGGGGTCTACCGAACCTTTCGGTAGCCTCACCTTACAACCTTCCATACAACACACTCTGGTGCTAGTTGAACTAGTCCCAGACATCTTAGTTAAAGAAAAAACCAAACCAAATTCAAAATTCAATCCACTATCAGCGTATGCCAAGTCACGATCCCACGTTCAATAACCAAAAAGACAAACGGAATACTTAAGTAACAAAGTTTCAAAAATCCTAGACGGAGGTACTGCACTTTCACAAGCACTATCACTTATTTCACTTATTTCACCTTCACTTACCTTGTTTTAAGGCTGCAAGTTGCTCTTAAGAATTTGCATCTCAACCGCCATCTTGACGTACTGAGGGTCATCCAAAGTAGCTACAGGTTCCTGCTACAGGAGAAGGAGCTACTACCTCAGGAGCAGGTTCTAATAATACAGGGGTTAAGGGAATAGAAAGGTCTATGCTAGCTTCACTTCCAGACCTAGATTTAGATTTAGAAGCCCTCCTGACTTTATCTAATTCCAATCTACGCACATAGCGTTTCATATCCAACCATTGTTTCTCATCCAAACCCTTGCATTCTTTACATCTTTTATCCAAGGCACATTCAAAACCCCTACACCCCAAACCAACAGTGTGAGGATCGACCGAAGCCTTCGGCAATCTCACCTTACACTCCTCATTCACACACCTCGAAAACTGTTTCCGAGACTCTCATATCAAAGAATAATCCAAAATCAAGCCAAAAGCGATTGCCAATGCACAGATGCATCACCATTTAGTAGAAATACAGCGACACAGGGAAGCGAGCGAAAAACCCGACGCGGACTAGCAACGATGTTGACAGTCCAACCAGGCAGAGATGATCTGAGGAATAGAAAAATGGAATGGTTCCAAGTACCACCCTGTAAGGGTTGTTAACCACCTACCAGCCGGACACCTACCACTCGCGGTTGCCCGCGAGTTTTGAAAAATCTGCCAGACCGATAGAGACTATAGCTATATATATATACTGCCAGGTAAGTTCTGTTCATAAAATGAACATTTAATATCCCTCTTACCTTTACGGAAAATGTTATTGTCATGATACAATAAAGTTTTATGCATACTTACCTGGCAAGATATATACTTAGCTATAGACTGCCCGTCGTCCCCGATAGAAATTCGAATTTCGCGGCAACACTCTAGGGCAGGTAGGTCAGGTGATCTACCGCCCCGCCGCTGGTGGCGGGAATAGGAATCATTCCCGTTTTCTAAGACAGATTTTCTCTTCACCTGTCTCCTGAGGGGAGGTCGGGGTGGGCCATACACCGTATATATCTGCCAGGTAAGTATGCATAAAACTTTATTGTATCATGACAATAACATTTTTGATGCATTCAACTTACCTGTCAGATATATACTTAGCTGATTGGCACCTTTGGCGGAGGGTAAGAGACAGCTAATCTACTGAAATAGACAGGAAACAACATATGTTGTAGGTAATAAAATTAAAAACCTTGATTCCTACCTGTGTTAGCGAAAGACTTCATGGCTACTGCCTAGGAGCCCGTATCGCTTCAAGAGCCTCAGCGAGGTAGTGACTTCATGCTAAGAGTTCTTGATGGTCTGTTACAGGGGTCTTCCCACTTACGCTCAGAACCTTAGGATCTTTGTCAATGGGGTCCTATCCACTTACATGACAAAACACCTTGCCTATTTGGCATGATCATAGAGCACGACACTAATCCCGATCACCTGATCCTCATTGTGGTTAGTACTACGATTGAAAGGAGTCATCCCCGAACATCCTTTCAAGCAACCCACAACTCAACAACAATATTAAAACTAATTATTAAAAATATTAAAAACAAATTTAAGGATCAGCGTCTGCTCCATTTCCCAGCATAGTATCCGCTGATACATAAGGTCCAAGAGCGAAAACATTTTATCGTATGTTATTCTAACATCCTTTAAATAGTGTGATGCAAAATACTGAATTGCACCTCCAATAAGTTGCTGCTAAAAATGTTTCTCATGGACATATTCTTCGTAAAAGAAAGGGAAGTTGCCACAGCCCGGACTTCGTGAGCTTTCACTCATCAGCTTTCTTTAAAGAGTTTCTCTTGGCAATTCCTATGAGCTTCGGTAATTACATTTCTGACAAAGAATGCCAGTGCGTTCTTTGACATAGGTCCTCTTGGGTTTCTTTACCGAACACCAAAGACCTTGTCGACATCCCTGAAGCTGTGTCTTCTTTTCTAAATCAAAATTTTAAGGTCCTGAACTGGGCAAAAGGGACCGATCCAACTCTCTTCCTACTAGAGAAGAGAGTCCCTTGACTTCGAAACTTCTAGGCCAAGGTTTAGAAGGGTTCTCATTCCTTTGCTAGGAAAAGATCCTGGAAGAAATGACAGCCGAGTCTTTTCTAAAAATCCCACCCGAGAGTCCAAAGCATGCAATTCACTGATCCTCTTAGCAGTTGCTAGAGCCAACAGGAATATGCATTTGGCTAGTAAGATCTCTGAATGAGATTTTATCTATAGGTTCGAACCTGTCCGACATCAAGAACTTTAGGACAAGTCCAGGTTCCAACTCGGGGTGGGAATCGACGATCTCAATTTCTTAGTCTCGAAAGACCTGATGAGATCATGAAGATCCTTATTATTCTCGAGATTCAGCCCTCTGTTTCTAAAAAACAGCTGAGAGCATGCTCCTATATCCCTTGATAGTTGATACGGCCAAATTTGGATTTCTTCTCTTAAGAAGAGGAGAAAATCCGCGATTTCGGTTAGAGAGGTATTGGAAGAGGACAGCTTCTTCGACCTACACCATCTACGGAAAACTTCCCACTTCGATTGGTAGACCCGCAGGGTAGAGGCTCTGCGGGGCTCTAGCAATTGAAGTTGCCACTTTCTTTGAAAAGCCTCTCGCTCTGACCAGTCTTTCGATAGTCGAAAGGCAGTCAGGGAGAGACTTTGGATGTTTTTGGGTGGAACCTCTCGAAGTGGGGTTGTCTGAGCAGATCTGTCCTGTCTGGTAGAGATCTGGGAAGTCCACCGTCCATTCCAGTACCTCTGTGAACCAGATTCGGGAAGGCCAAAAGGGAGCAATTAGAGTCATTCTCATTCCTTCCGATGCCACAAATTTTCCTTACTACTTCCCCAGCAATTTGAATGGGGGAAAGGCGTTAATGCATCTATGCTGACCAATCCATGAGGAGGCATCGATCGCTGTGGCTCTGGGATCTTCTTCTAGGGAGCAGAAGTTGTCTATTTTCCTGGAGAGGAACGTGGCAAACAGGTCGATCTGGGGTCTCCCCCAAAGTGACCATATTTGTCTGCAGACTCCTGAGTGGAGCATCCACTCTGTCGGGAGAACCTGGTTCTTTCTGCTCAACCTGTCTGCCCTTAGGTTTTTTACTCCTTGGACAAACCTTGTACGCAGAATAATGCCCGTTCCTCTGTCCAGGTTAATAGAGCTCTCGCTATTTCGTTTCAGAGAGAAAGAGTGAGTGCCCCCTTGATTCCGGATGTAAGCCAGAGCTGTGGTGTTGTCGGAATTGACTTGAACTACCACCCCTCTGACTTCCGTTTTCTTGAAGGTATTCCAGGGCTAGATGAATTGCCAGGAGTTCCTTCTGCATTGATTGTTGCAGAGTAGTTTGTGTCTGGTCCAAATACCTGCTACTTCCTTTGGACCCAGTGTTGCTCCCCACCTGTTTCCGAGGCATCGGAAAACAACACTCGGTGAGGTTCCGAATCAAGAGGGACACCCCTTCGTTCCTTGTTAATGGGGTTAACCACCACTTTAGGTCGGATTTTATCCCCTGTTGGATGGGAACATCTGACAAGTCTCCTGTCTTTTTTTGACTCCACATCCTCTTTAGATAAATTGCAGAGGTCTGAGATTTAATCTTCCCAGGGAAATGAATTGCTCTAACGAGGAAAGGGTGCCCAGCAGACTGAGCCATTCCCTCGCCGAGGTCCGTTCTTTCCCTAAGAAGTTCGAGATCTTTTCTAAGCCGTCGAGTAATTCTGTCTTGAGATGGAAACGCCCGAAAACCCCGAGAATCCATCTGTATCCCCAGTAGACTATGTTCTGTCTGGGGATCAATTGTGATTTCTCGAGGTTCACAAGCAGTCCCAGAGATTTTGTCAAGTTCAAAAGTCTTCTCCAAGTCCTTCAGCACTCAAATTCCGATTTTGCTCTTATTAGCCAATCGTCCAGATAAAGGATATATTTATCCCCTCTAGATGTAGCCATCTCGCAACATTCATCATTAGCCTCGTGAACACTTGAGGGGCCGTTGAAAGGCCGAAGCATAGGGCTCTGAATTGGTATACTTTTCCCCTGCATCATGAATCGGAGATATTTCTTCGATGATGGATGCAGGGAGGACATGAAAGTATGCATCTTGTAGATCTAAGGAGACCATCCAATCTCCTGGACGAAGAGCCGCAAGAACCGATTTTGATGTTTCCAAAGAGAACTTTGTGTTCTCCACAAATCGGTTCAATGCGCTCACATCCAGGACCGGTCTCCACCCCCCGAGGATTTCGGAACCGAAAAAAGACGGTTGTAGAATCCTCGGGAATGCGGATCCCGAACCACTTCGATGGCCTCCTTTTGCAAACATCTGTTCTACCAGTTGCAATAATGCTTCTTTCTTGGCAGGTCCCTGTATTGGCTGACAGTTCCCTCGGGTTCGTAGTCAAGGAGGTCTGCTCGTCGAAAGGGGATCATATATCCCTTTTTTGTTGTTACCACGAAAGGGACCAAATTTCTGCCTGTCTCCGAGCCCATTCTTCCGAAATTTCCGAAGTCTGGCTCCTACCGGTGCTTGAAGGACTGTTGTCTCATTTCGCTCTCTTGATAGGTCTGAATGGAAGGAAGAACCTACTCTTCTTCTGCACTCCTCTCTTCTTAAAAGAGGGTCTGGCCGAGGTACTCCCGAAAGGGCTGTTGAGGAGCCCGAGTCTCTATCTTAGTAGGACCCAAAGTCCTCGATTTCTTTGCCGATTGGGCCAAGAGATCTTGTGTGGCCTTTTCTGTCAAAGAATGAGAAATATCTTTTACCAGATTTGAAGGAAACAATTGGTCCGACAGAGGAGCATCAGAAGAGATGACCTCTGAGTAGGAGTAACTGCTTTCGTCAGAAAAGAGCTAAATAAGACTCTCTTCTTCAGAATACCAGTTCCAAACAGAGAGGCCACCTCTCCTGATCCATCCTGAACCGCCTTGTCCATACAGGAAAGAACACTATGAAGGACTTCTGGACTAAGAGATTCCTTCTCTTGTGTCTTTTTTTTTGCCAACACCCCAAGGGACCAGTCTAAGAAGTTAAAAACTTCTAAGACCTTACAACAATCCCTTGAGGAGATGTCCATCTCAGAAGTCCCCCATGTGATCTTTGCTGATGACAAGGCTTGTCTCCTAGACGAATCTACCAGATTCGAAAAATCTGCTTCGGCAGTGGACGGTAGAGCAAGACCCCGTGGTTTGCCCGTCTCGTACCAAATTCCCTTCTTTCCTGATAGTCTAGAAGGAGGGCAGGTAAAGACTGTCTTCCCCGCCTTCTCCTTGGATTCCAACCAATTTTGCCTACGAATCGGAGAGCCTTGTTCATGGAAATGGTTGGCTTCATTTTTAATAAAGATGATTGTTTCGGGACCTTCGTGCTTGTAAATAAGGACCTTGGAGAAGGAGGAGCGTAGTCGGGCTTAAAGAGTCCCCAAACTCTTGAAGTAAGAGGGCTGCCAGCGTCTTGTAACTGATAACCCGGAGCCGAGTGATCTTCAGAGTCCGAAAATCTCTTCCAAATCCAATTCCGAAGAGGATTGTTTATTTCCATCAGGAGACTGGCCTCTTGCAACATCCACCCCACTTTCGCAAGAACGACGACCGCCTGTGCGATAACTTGCGTCCCTACGAGAGATAGGTTGATCCTGCAAAACGACCTTATCCTTCTCCTGGCAAGAGCGATGGCCGCTTGTGCGACACCTTTCTCTCCTGTCAGACGAAGGATGTCCTCTCCTATCGCTTTCTCCGGAACCACCTATGTCCTGACAAGAATACTTCCGCTTGTGCGACAACTAGAGTCCTTGTCAGGTAAAGGTTTATCCTTCCGAAAGCTAAACAAATCCTCTTGGCTTAATTGTCTTTTGGTAGAAGTCCGTCTCTTATTTGTCACTTTGTGGCTCATTGCGCCGGGTTGGTGGCTCGTGATTCCTTGCGCCAAGCTGGCGCTTCTGGCGCATTTCGGCAGGGTGGCGCTTCTGGCGCATTTCGGCAGGGTGGCGCTTCTGGCGCATCTGGCGCCTCTGGCGCTTCTGGCGCATTTCGCCATGCTGGCGCTTCTGGCGCATATGGCGCATCTGGCGCTTCTGGCTCTTCTGACTCGTATGGAGTCTCAAACGCATCTGGCGCATTGCGCCAGGTTGGCGTTTTTGGCGCATTCTTCATACTCCCTTGAGTATAAAGCCGAAACTTCGTTTCTTCTTTCCTTCCCTTCGTCTTCTTTATAGGAAGGAAAGAGTCCTTTCTCCTTGGGAGTTTCCTTAGTAAAAACTCCCTACTAAGGCCGAAAGTTGCTCCTGCACATTTAGGATAATTTTTTCGCAGCAGCATTCTCTTTTTCCTTCCCTGATTCAGGTGAGGGATGTCTAGAAGCGGAAGGAAACTCCGATTTCCGTTTAGGAACCAATCTCCTTTTCTTCTTCTCACAAGGTGATAGATCGGAGAAAAGCTCAGGGCTTGAATCTAAAGTTGGAGCCTTCCAACTTCTCTTTAAGGGGCGTGACAGTTCATCAGAACTCCATCCCCTTACATTCGGTGAAGAATCTGAAGAAGAAAAACACTTCTTTAGGATGCTTTTTCGATAGCGATCCTTGGCAGTCGGGTCGTCACAGAATCTGCCGAGGGGACGCCTGATCGGTGGGGATTCTCCGTAACCTCCGTAAGGCCTTTCGACATTCCTTCTCCTCTGGGCCTGTGAGCTTGGAAGAGGTCTAGGCCTGGGAGCGAGACAGAGCCGATCAGACGCACCCTTACTGCACTAGGGACCACTTAATTCACTATCACTGTGCTTACCTTTCAACGTCAGCATTTTGACGTTCCATCCTTTGTAGCGCAGCTTTAAGCTCTGCAATTTCCGTTGCCGGATTTGCAGTCTTAGTACTAGAGGAAGAAGATAGAGGTTTAGGGTTAGGTGTTAATTTAATAGGCCTCGTTAGAGCGAAGACCTACTTACGCTTCTGGAGGAAGCCTTCCTAGCCCTATCCATATCTAATTTCCTTAAATATGAATTTAAAATTCTTCCATTCTTCCTCATTCTATTTACACATTCATTACAGGTGTTGAGAAATTGAACATTCATTCCTTCTACACCCCTTACAAACTGTGTGAGGGTCTACCGAAGCTTTCGGTAGCCTCACATGCATCCCTCATTTACACACTGTCTTCTAACCGTAAAGCTAGAATCCGACATCATGAGAAATATCCAAAACCAAGTCCAAAAAACAGTCCACGAAAGAGTATGCCAAACCAAAGATCCAATACGTCACCAAAATAACCGCTTAGAAGATCAATAGCGATGAAAAAAACACGAAAATCAAATCAGGAGTAACAACAACAAGTTGCTGTCACGGCCGATAGAGAAAATCTGTCTTAGAAAACGGGAATGATTCCTATTCCCGCCACCAGCGGCGGGGCGGTAGATCACCTGACCCTACCTGTAGTGTGTGCCGCGAAATTCGAATTTCTAACGGGGACGACGGAGTCTATAGCTAAGTATATATCTGACAGGTAAGTTGAATGCATAAAAACACTTGTTAGTGTATGGAAGATGGAGAGGAGGGGAGAGGGAGAAGGGGAGGTTATTGTTTGGAAGGAGAATCTCCTGCCAGAAGGACTTCAGTTATCAAGGACCTATCTGGGGTTACTTCTCTTTGTTTTTTACTGGCACTATCTGAGGTTACTTCCCCTTTTGGTTTTTTACTGGCTCTAGCAAAAGCTGAGTTACTGGACCCCTGGCGCACAACAAAACTGTCCAGAGACATTTGTTTCTGGCTTTTAAAATTTGCCTAAAGTTAAACACAGCATTGTCATTAAACATGTAGGAGACACGGATTACAACTTCTTTGTTGAGACGATAATTCTCCACTAAAGTGTTTAAGTAGTACATCACTCCACTTTGCAAACATGTCCTTAATCCCTGAAGTAGGCATATTATGTATGCTCATTTGCTTTCTGAATTTTTCAAACCAGGCTCTGCTGGCCTAAAATTCACTAACAGCAGCGCTTGTTGTAGGCATTTACTTACTGAGATTGGCATACAACATTCTCCAACATTTTGCTACAAATTCTTTCTTGAATTCTAGTGTTTCTCGCCTTTTTTTACAATAGGGCTAGCACTTGGAACTTTCTTTAGCCCCATGATGGCTTACTTAGCAGTGTCAGACGAATAGGTCATAAGGAGAACACGGGATGCTTTGTTTGGATGCTCGGTATGGGGCCTAGTAACACGTTGGGCACTGGAAGGAGCGTTTCCAAGTGTACAAATCCAAGTTAATGTATGAAACCCAAGACAAAATTTATTCAGAAAAAGCCTACTAAAACCGAATCGTACAAAAACCAGGGTACACAAAAACTGAGGTTCCACTGTATAATTTTCCTGAGTACCCTCAAGCAAAAAGGGTAACTATTACTACTATCAACCTTTGTCCAACTTTGATTTCAAAATAAACTTGCCATCAACTAAACAGGCATTAGTGTGGTTGTAATGCAATCAACACCAATACACATGTTGAAAGTTTAATAATGATATTGTTATGATACAATAAAGTTTTTTATACATACTTACCTGGCAGATATATACATAGCTATTACTCCGTCGTCGACAGAAATTCGAATTTCGCGGCACACGCGGCAGGTAGGTCAGGTGATCTACCCCCACCGCCGCTGGGTGGCGGGAATAGGAACCATACCCGTTTTCTAATTCATAATTTTTCTTCCAGCTGTCTCCTGAGGGGAGGCTGGGAGGGCCATTTAATTGTATATATCTGCCAGGTAAGTATGTATAAAACTTTATTGTATCATAACAATATCATTTTTATATCATTCACTTACCTGTCAGATATATACATAGCTGATTACCCACACCATTGGTGAGGGTAAAAGACAGCTACTACTGAATAGACAGGTAAACAACATACGTTGTAGGTTAATAAAAATAAATAAAACCTTGGTTCCTATGTTTGTTTGATACGAAGGGTCGACTTCCTAAGATTATTGCTAGTAGTCTGCTTCGTCTCAAGAGCCTCAGCGAGATGTGACCTATGGCTAAGAGTTCTTGTAGATCTGTCAATGGGGTCTTATCCACTTACTTGACAGAATCTAGTGGTCATTTGTCATGGGGTCTTATCCACTTACATGACAATACACCAATGCCTATTGGCATAATTTAAGGAGACAAACACCAATCCCGTCACCTGACCTAACACGAGGGGTTTGTGCTCTTTAATTTGAAAAAGAAGCTATCCCCAAACTCATTTCAAATAACCCCAGAAAATAATACACTTATGTTAAAAAATAAAAAATAAAAAAAAAATAAAAATAAAAATAAAAAACTTTTTATTTCACTAGTTAAGGATCAGTGTCGCTCCCAATCCCAGCAACGCATCCGTGGACACGTATAACAAAGAGAGAAGGATCTCTCATAGGCCCACTTGATCTCCTTCGTGCAAAGAGAAGTCAACACAGAGTTGCATCTCCCGTTATACAGCTAATATGACTCTCACGACATATTGTTATGGAAAGAACAGAATTGTTAAAAGCTCGCACTTCAAGCGCTTTTAATTCTTAGCTGTTTGAAGGAAACGTCAAGTTACTCAAGAAGTGCCTTTAGAGATTCCACCTCTTCCAAAGAAGACCAGGTGGGCTTTCTTTGCAACAGATCTCTTCTAGATGAAGCCCAGAGCCTGGCTTGCACCTGGCTGGCGCTTCGCGCCTGTGTTCTGGCGCCTCGCGCCTGTCTGGCGCCTCGCCCCTGGCTGGCGCCTCGCGCCTGCCTGGCGCCTCGCGCCTGCCTGGCGTCTCGCGCCTGGCTGGCGCCTCGCGCCTGACTGGAGCCTCGCGCCTGACTGGAGCCTCGCGCTTGACTGGCGCCTCGCCCCTGACTGGCGCCTCGCGCCTGGCTGGATCCTCGCGCCTGCCTGGCGTCTCGCGCCTGGCTGGAGCCTCGCGCCTGCCTGGCGCCTAGCGCCTGGCTGGTGCCTCGCGCCAGCCTGGCGCCTCGCGCCTGCCTGGCGCCTCGCGCCTGCCTGGCGCCTTGCGCCTGCCTGGCGCCTCGCGCCTGCCTGGCGTTCTCGCGCCTGGCTGGGCTGGCGTGCCTGGCGTCTGGCTGGTGCTTCGCTTGCCTGGCGCCTCGCGCCTGGCTGACTTCTCCCCACTTGCTGGAGATTCGAGCTTGTTAAGTGTCTCGATGAAAACTGGCGATGTCCACCTCGGACACTTTATTTATTTGCCTGATTCATTCGCCTCTATCGCATCTGCGCCAGATTGGAGGCCTACTCCTTCTCCTCATCAGACCATGACAGTGTTTAATTGGACTGTCTTGCTCTGGCGTCTTTACACCTGTTTGGCATTTGGCGCCTGATTGGCGCTACATTGTCCGAAAGTCTGAACATCCACAATCGTTTATCAGGAGAAAGGAAAAGGGTGGAAGAAATTCTTTCACTTTGAGCTTATGGCCTCTGCAACAAGGGGAGGTAATTTTAGTCGGCTACATCCAGTAGACGATAGGAAATCTAATAGTCCGAGAGACCAGTCTTCCTCCGAGGAGGATCATACTTGATACTTCAGTTGCTAACGAGCACTCTTCGTACATGTTGACAAGTTCTCTCGTTGCAAAATCTTCCCTATCCTTCCACGAAGGCAGGGAAAGAGCCTGGAAGTTTAAAGAGACTCTGAGCTGAAATTGGGAGGATTCCCGATTTCTAGCTCTTTAAATATCTCTTCGAACCTTCTGGGAAGTAGTTTTTTTGAGCCCTCATCGTATTCCAAAGACTCTGTCAGCAAACGTTTAAATCTTATCTTCTTTTGTAGATAACAACGTAAATACATTGCCTGCCTGGACAACGAGTCCTTTATCTGAAAGCATTGATCCAGGAATAAAAGGTTATAGTTCTTTTGCCAAACATACCATGTTGGCAGGAACCCATTTATTGCCGAGTCTTTCTAGAATTTGATTCCAGATTCCAAGCCCAAAAATCTCACTCGTCCTTTTGGTCGATTAGTACCAAGAGACGACTTGATGAGGAGCAGTTCCATCTTGTCAGAACACGGAATCTGAGGCCCAAATAGGATCCCATTGTAACTATAAGATCTCCAAGTCTTGTCGTATAGAGGTATTGTGTAAGATCCCGAAGATCTTAATGCTCTGCTATCTCCAATTCCCTTTATAGAGACAGAGTATAGCCTTTTACTGCGTTCTTTGATAGCAGATATATACAAAGGTAATTCTTCCCTCTGAAAGGGAAGAAAAAACCGCTATGTGGTTCACAGAGGTATCGGAAAGAGGACAGTTTCCTCATTCCCTGAAGCACGAATCTGCAGTAATATATCTTATCCATGACTACTGTCATTTACCTTGAAACATCCTCTCATTCATGTCCACTTCTGGTCAGTCTGCACGCAGACAGACTCAGAGTGGAGAGGTTGTTAAGGTCCATTTAAATAGATGTTGAAAGAATATTCAGACTGTCTTGGAAAAGACTTCCAAAACCTGCTGTGAGCAGAACGTGACCTCTGAGAATCCAACCTCACTAAGTCTAAAATGAGGCATAACATATATCCTCTCTTTGTCCTTTTGACGCCCTTTGTCTTACATTCTGTAAAGAGTTTATCTTTAGGGGAAAAGGACTAAAATTTTATTCCCCTTTCTATAACATAAAGATGGCGTATATTGCTACCGTCTCTCTTATATTCTTTCTCCTGTCCTCGTGCCTGGGCAACGAGAGAATGGAAAAATTCTATCATCGTTATTCCGCAAAACAAATTATTATTATCCTATTATCCTACTAACTGATCCAGGATCGAGGAGAATCATTCAAGATTCCTATCCTAGGACATCAGGCCGTAATGTACGGTTCAGATACTTGAAAGAGCCTCTCACCCAATACTGAGAGCTCCTACGAGTCTTTTCCAGTACCAAAAACATTACAAGGTCTTCCTTGTTATATGTTTACATGGGGAAGTAGGTAATATACCATCCTGTTTAATAACAATGAAAGAGGAGAAAGAGGGGCTGCATGGTTCAAGGGACTAGCCGAAACGTGCAATAAAAAAGGGGTTGCCAAGGTCTTTCTAAAACCTGCACCCAGATTAACTTATGAGTCCGATATATTTCTATCCCTTGTCATAAGGCTGAGGAAAGCGAGAGACCTCTAAAGATATCAGTTCTCTTCACCATGTAAAGGTATATAAAGCAGAAGAACCCACTTATCCTGACACGTACTACGTTTCGCCTGTGCGATATCTAGAATAATTGTCAGTAGAGGGTTGATCTGGCAAAAAGAGTTTCTCCCAAAACAACTCCTCTTGCCAGGAAAGAAGTCGCTCACGCGACCACTATGTTACCTGACATGAGAAGTCTGTTCTTGTTAGAGGACTTCCGCAATTTCAGTTAATCCTGACAAGGGACCCCGGCCGCCTGTGCGACAACTTGTGTCACTGTCTGGAAAAAAAAACTGATTCTTGTGTCAGTTCTCAAAGAGGAAACTCTTGGAAAGTCTATCTCCAAATCCTGAGAAATTGGAGATCCTGATATCTTGCGCCTGGCTGGCGCTCGCGCCTGGCTTACGCCTCGCGCCTGGCTGGCGCTCGCGCCTGGTTTAAGCCTGGCGCTCGCGCCTGGCTGACGCCTCGCGCCTAGCTGGCGCTCGCAAGCCTGGTTGGTGCCTATTCGCCTGGTTAAAGCCTGGCTGGAGCCTTTATGGCCTATTACTCGCAACCTTGGTCAGGAAAATCCTTCGACATCAAAATAAGAAGAGGTGCTGTAAGAATCCTATAATTCTACAGTACTTCCATAGTTGGATGTTTCTTCTCAATTTTCCTCTAATACAGTATATCGGGTAAGGAAGGGGAATTATTCTTTCCTCGGTTAATTCTTCCGTATCCCCCCCCCCCCCCTCTTTTTCCTGAACGAGAAGGACCACTCCAGTGCGGGGAGGGGACTGAGTAACTTCCCAGCTCTATGTAGGAACGCATAATTTGCTCTAAGGTATGTCTATTAACTAATTATTTCTAGTTAGAGCCAGGCGTCTGGCTGGCGCTTATGATTCCTTATGGCATGGTTTGAGGAAAAGGAAGCACTCTACAGGAAGACTGTTCGTCTTCTTCTTGCTAAGAGATCTATGAAGAAGACTTCTCGCAGGTTCTCACAACTCTTTGCAATAAATGTTAGACATACTTAAACAGTTATTATCGTCGATCGAGGTTCTCACGGACTCGCAAATTCTTGTATTGCTTTTATTTAATAACTCGCTCAAACAAGAAATATTTTGGATGGTGCTCTAGGCTTATTGCAATTTGCGCCAGGGTGGCGCAACTCGCGCCAGGCTGGCGCAACTTGCGCCAGGGTGGCGCAACCTGCGCCAGGGTGGCGCATCTGCGCCAGGCTGGCGCCTCCTACTAATTATCTTTATGTTATGTGCCAGAACACTGTGTCTTTATGTACCCGACCATCTTTCATATGTTAATTCCGTTCTATTATGAAAAACTTTTATATACGTAGTATAATCCATTCAGGGAAACCATTTCCCACTAAAAGAATGTTTCCCATCCGAACTCATACAAACTTACTGCGCCATAATCCTATTCCTAAACACTACGGTTGTGTCCTTTTCGAAAGACTTAACCATACCGTAGTCTTGAAGTGAATCTCTATTACATCTCTCTTCTCACTAAGTATGTATTCTAATAAGCCATGCTTTCGTAAGTATGAGTGCATTATAATATCATGTTCTGCTGCATTAGAATCCTTTAATCATGTTACCTACGGTAAACAGCATTGAAAGGTTGTAATATCCTTCTTATTGAAAGATTCCTAACAAAAGGCAGACACTATATTATTTATGATAGCTTCAGTATTCCCTCAATCCGAGGCTAAGACCACGATTGTAGGGAAGAGATACGGTTAGTTATCCCATTCTGCAGGAGAGAGAGCTGTATACGACCTCTCACGACTGAGAACAAGATGGTACTGCGACTGCGTTGGTTGGTCTTCAAAGCGAAAGCCGTCTGGCCTTCCCTTTCCATAGTTGCCAGTTACTCCATTAAATAAAGGAATCTTATAAATTATTATCGAACTTCAGGAAGTTTTTATATAAGCATAATTAAGCTAACGAGACCTTCGACAAGTCTAGAAACTAAATAGGTGTCGTCTAAACAATTCTTTAAACCTATTCCTTCCTAGGAAAGTCCTAGAAGGGTACTGGTAATCCATGGAAACCTCTTCTAACACGAAGAAAAAAGTTCTATCCTACTCTCAATCCACCAATAAAGATATGCTTCACCGATCACTTCTCGAAGACACGATAGCATCATATAACTCATACTCTAGCTTAATAGAATCCTCTATAATACTGTTACATTAAGGTAAACCGTATTAATTTAGGAAATTTTGTAAGGATTTCACTTGACCATTATAGCGTAAATTTCGGTATGTGTCTATGCCTTGCCATACCGTAATCCTAAGGCGATTTGTCCTAAGCATGGTAGGAGCTAGAGGCTTAAAAGTCATACATATGTGCTTTATCACTCAACGAGATCCATATAATTCATTCGATTGACAAACAATCTAAATCGTTCTCATCATAATAGATTTATATCTAAAAATGCACCGATGGGGAATCTTATGTTGAAATAACAATTTCATACCCCCATTGGATAGCGCTCTCGTCTAGTTGCGAAAAAAAATGTTCGAACAATGACTTTATCACAATTGTTATCGAATGATCTCTAATATTAGAAGGCGCTAAATCGTCGCCTGATTCCGAAAGGTGGATCGATTAATGTCATTCTAATTTTTTTGAATAATTCTACCAGAAGGCATTATACGAGGATCTTCGCCAATTTCATTCATTTGAAGTTCTTCTATCCATCGAGGAACCGTACGCATAAAAAAGGGAGAAACACTGTTTTAGGATGCCTTTCCAATGGCTATCCCTGGCAGTCTGGGACGCTCTACAGAACCTGCCGAGGGGACGCCTGACCGGTGGGGATTCTCTGAAACCTCCTTACGGTTTTCGACATTCCTTCTCCTCTGGGCTTGTGAGCTTGGAAGAGGTCTAGACCTGAGAGCGAGACAGAGCCGATCAGACGCACCCTCCATTGTAATGGGGGAACACTCTATTCACTTCTTACGTTCTACGAGTTCGCATTCGAACTATATCCAAAGTCTACAATTTGCCAATATGATATTGTAGATTCTGCGGAGTAAGAAGGTGATGAGGATGCAACAACTACTAGTACTGTTACTACTAGGTATAATTGCTCGTTTAACACAAGAGCTAATAAAGCTTCTAAAGGATAGTTACTTTTCTGACTTCCCCAACTAGGAAGAAAAGATATACATTTCCTCAATCAAACTCTAACACTTATTTGTATATGAATAGATATAAGTAATTCCCTTTCATGAAAGTATACGTAATTCACTTTCGTGAAAGTGGACGAGTGTCTACCAAAAACTTCGGTAGTTACAAGTCACTATGTTCTAAATTTTCGAAGTTAATTTTATATCAAAATTCTAAAAGTTAACAAAAGCGTATGCCGAACCAAAGATCCATTACTTCCCTGTAAAAGTTAGCCCCAGACGATCGATGGCGATGAAACACGAAAATCCATCAGGAGGAACTGCAAACGTTGTTTACATTCCAGCGACAGAAAAATTATGAATTAGAAAACGGGTATGGTATGGGGTTCCTATTCCCGCCACCCAGCGGCGGGGGGGTGGGGGGGTAGATCACCTGACCTACCTGCCGCGTGTGCCGCGAAATTCGAATTTCTGTCGGACACGACGGAGTAATAGCTATGTATATATCTGACAGGTAAGTTGAATGTATAAAATTACAGTTTCACACCCCTTGTATACTGCACTGAAATTCAATTCAATTAATATTAGCAAATTTCTCACTCATGTATTTTTTCTATAAATAATTGCACATGCAGTATTAACTTTTTTTGCATTTGAGCATGGTCTGGCATTGACCTTCCTAAAACTAAATACAGAATGCCTAAAATAATTAAAATTACGAGAGATTACCAAGTATGAAAAAATTCAGTAAATGGTATAGATATAACTTTTAACAGAAAACCCCCAAAAAGACATACTTACCAATATATTCACGAATGGCAGGGTAAACTTTCATGATGGCTACAATTATGGATATGGTGCTCTTAAATGGAAACCGTGTTTGAACAGCGTGATCAATGGCAGGAAAGGTGGCAAAGTGGTATCCATTCTCTTCTAAAAGATTGATGTGTTCTGGTGGCGTAACGCTGCCATTCTCCGAAATAATGATACCCACAATATATCGTAACTTATGAGGCTGCTTCTGTGTAAAATATACAAGTCATTATTTCACTAATTACTTTAGACTATAACAAATTCTCAATTCCTACCAAATTTTGAAAATCCTATTTGACTTTGTTCTATTACTGTCAACATATTTTCATAATTAAACATAACTACTTCAGTTCTCTATTGCTCCATCAAGGTAGTTTATTCTTCAAGGCTTAAGGGAAAAAATATCAAAAACACTTAACTACTACCATGTTACAAAAATACTAGGCAATTATAATCACACTTTCCCTTCCTACACTTATACACTATATCATGACTAATTATTCAAGTAACAAATTCCCCAGGTGACAACAATTAAGGGGAGCCCTAGTAAACTTGGAATGCCTAAAGAAATGCAAGGTAAGTCTTACTGTTTTAGGATCATCATAGTACACTCCAACTGTTCTGTACTGCGGTAGAAGTGTGTGAACCTGTGTGTACAGCATTCCAGACTCCTTATAAGGACCTCTGGCAAATTTGTAGGCTATCTTTATCTCTCCTATATCTGGTCTGAAATGAAAAAAAAAGGGGGAAAGTATAATCTGAAAATACTTACTGAAACAGTAAATACTGAATAATTCCTATTTCACAGACACAGTACAAATACTATCTGACGTCTAATTACTTCTAAATAAGAATCTACAGCACCCCCAATCAACAGCTGAAAAGAAATTATAAAACTGAGCAAAACAGTAATTGGATATTACAAGAAACTTTCTGTGAGAGGGAATCACTGATTTCTCCCATGAAAAAAACTGTTTCATAACTCTGCTCATGAACCTGAATATACCAATGAGGAAAATTGGAGAAATTTTATCTGAATCAATCATTTTATAGTAGGATGTACTTTTGTAAGTAGCTAAAAATGTTTGAAAGCGTTTTGGTGAGATTTGGACTGCCGTGTATACCCTTTTCACTACCCACTGTTTAAATCTGAAAATTTGGCCTTAATTTCGCGACTGATGCCCATATCCTGTGTCAGGACGCGTTATAGGCTAGGTAGGTATAATGTACTTTTTTTGGGGTGGTACACATTGATCGTAGGTGTATGGTCTACCCCTGTACCATGCGGTGTTTTACCCTATAGCCCAAAGGTTTATGGATACCCCCTGTTAAGAACCCCTGTTCTATCTACTTGATCTAGGGAACCTGATGAAGGTTACCAACCCTGACCATCATCTAGGCTATAGCTAGCTATTCCTACTTAGGTAAGTACTTGCGATGCCTTTTTTTTTTTTGACAAATTTTTGAAAATACCTATTTTAATAATGCCAAGAATATAGGCTAAGCTTCCAAAAACATAAAACGTTTCATGTAAAGAAGACGCGAAGGCCTTAACATAATAAGCAAAAGCGTTAACCAACGACGACTGACTAACTAGTAGCTAGGCAGTCTAGTGTAACTGTGAAAGAAGCTCACTTGCAAGTTTTAACTTCGACAGTAGTTAGGAGGCCGGAATGAATCAGAAGTCCTGTCACCGTCGCTACGACTAACAATATGAGGATCAAGAATCCCCATAACAAGGCTGCGTCCGTCTCCATGTCGCCCGGTAATTCTATGTCAGCAAACTTCACAAGAACTACTAATGCGTAATTATCTTGTGATCTTTTTGTTGTCGTTCCTCTAAACTAACTCGAAGTCGAAGTTCTTCTTCTTCAGTTACCGAGTAGTGTCTTCAGTTAGTTTGGTGATTTTCATATTGCGCAAACCACTGGAAGCTTGCGCTTTCCTTGAAAACCGAGGTAAACGGAAGGGAACTGTCGCATAGGAAGATCTTTATGTTCATTTAATGACGTACTTTTATGATAATTTCTTCAAAACTAGTAGAAAAAGTCAGTATATATCCTTCAATTATCAGTCTCTATCCACACAATTGTCTTAATAGAACACGCCGCGTCTTCCAGCGATCGCCGTATGCATGACATTTTCATTATTAATATGCATTGCTAGTGCTACATGGTAAGGCGGTCATAGCATTCTGATTACGTAGTCATATGACGGTACGAGAAGTAAATGTATACTTTCTGATATGATTTGAATGAATCATGAATGAAAATGTTCGTGTTGGAAATGGGTAATTTAACAGGGGTGCGGCGAAGTCGTATTAAATTCTCTGAAACGTTGCTTTCAATCTTTATAATAGAATAACACCGACACTATTGTAATTTTCGATCTACCGGCACATCTGCACTATACTAGATTGCAACTGGGGATATTTATATACAGAATCAGATCTGCCGAAAGATTTAACGCAGCTCATTTAACCTGGATATTTGTACTGTACAGCATAGTGAATAAAACTTTATTGACCATAATGTAAACCAGCATGAAAACATGCTGAATGAAACACTGTTCTCATTACTTCCCAAGTGAAACCTTGACTATGCTCTTGAGAATTTATGCACAGTACCTTGGACTATTCTAGATATCTATTTGTTCACAACCATCAGTACGATTATACTTTGATCGAGAAGTGCAGCCTACTGATCTCAATGTACTTAACCTTTCCATATTGATTCGCTGCACTGTACCACCTCCGGCAATGTATAAATTAACTTTTTTTAATGGCAGTGTATAGTTATTGGACCACGTACTCCCAGTACCGCTTCCACTTGTATTCTTCCATTTGTATGGAGTATTTAGGTACCGAATCATCTCTGTTTTCTTCAATATTTTTCCATTGGTATCGTTCGTTCATCATTTTAAACCATCACTGACAATGTCTCCTTTGGCATTTTATATTAGTATATGGTGTTCCCAGCTATTAAGCAACCTAAAGAAATCTTTACATTTATAATTCTACTGCTATGCCGTATTTAAACCACCTCAAGCGATGTTTCCATTTACCTTTCTTTCTCTCTCTCTCTCTCTCTCTCTTCTCCTTCTCTCTCTCTCTCCTCTCTCTCTTATCTCTCTCTCTCTCTCCTTCTTCTCTCTTCTCTCTACTCTCTCTCCTCCTCTCCTTCTCTCTCTCTCTTCTCTCTCTCTCTCTTAGTATGGTGTAGTTGGTTGTTGAACCAACTCCAGCAATGATTACCATGAAATATTTTTTTTTTCAATTAGTATGGAATACTTAGTTTTTAAATCACGCATAACGACGATTCCATTTTCCGGTGCAATTATAGTAGGCGCTAGTGGGTCAAATCAACTCAAATGTGTTTCGCCGTGTTTAGCACTAGGCCCTCGTGGATCAAATGTGATCAAGAGCGCTTAGGAACAGTTGATCGACGAGGGGCTAGTGCTAAACACGTCGGAACAGTTTAGAAACATACAGGTAGAGCGCCTACTACAGTAGAAACACGCAGGTAGACCGCCCACAACATAGTAGCTCTGATTTCTCTCTATGTGGAGTATATAGTTATGGAACCACACCGAACAATACTTTCGTTGACATTTTACCAAAAATATGATTTATTTGCTTTAACCAGCTTCAACATAAGTAAAAACCTATAGGGGATAAATAAAACGTAATTTAGCTCAAGGATAAATTTAATAACTAAAAATTTAAGACAACACTATGAATTAAAATTAAAAGTGTAGTAGTACATACAATTTTGTGAGTTGGGGAGTGCAGGGAATCTAATCTTCAATGACACAACTACACTTCACTGGAAGATCACCTGTATCGCTATCTTACAACATAATCTGAGATTTCGGGACGATTATTTTAGATAAAACCGGCTTTTGCCAGCGTGGTTCCTTACCCTACGGCTGGAATATTTTGCATAAGGCAGCTAATGGAGTTCAGAGAAAAAACAACGAGACCTGCATCTGGTATTCATAGACCTTGAAAAGGCCTATGACAGAGTGCCAAGGCAAGAAATATGGAGATGTTTGAGGGAGAAGATGGTGCCGGAAAAGTATGTCAGAATTATTCAGGAGATGTACAGGAATGTGTATACTAGAGTGAGAAGTAGTGTTGGTGAGACGGATGGATTTGAGATAGGAGTTGGATTACACCAGGGGTCAGCACTTAGCCCATTCATCTTCAACATCGTGATGGATGTAATGACCAGGGATGTTTAGAGAAGCAGTGCCATGGTGCATATTATACGCGGATGACATTGTGTTGTGTTCAGAGGGGAAGGAGGAGTTGGAGGGAGGTTGGAGAGGTGGAGAGCAGCACTTGAGGAGAGAGGAATGAGAATAAGCAGATCAAAAACCGAATATATGTGTTCTAGTATTACTGAGGACGGTGGAAGTAGCATAAGATTGGGTGGGGAAGAAATAAAGAAAGTACAGAAGTTCAAGTACTTAGGGTCCGTATTGGAGGATAGTGGAAGCATGGACCAAGAGGTGAGACACCGAATTCAGGCAGGATGGAATAATTGGAGGTTTGCATCAGGGTTACTCTGTGACAAGAAGGTCCCCTCTGAAATTGAAAGGAAAGTTCCATAGGACGGTGGTCAGACCAGCAATGTTATATGGAACAGAAACGGCAAGTATGAGGAAAGCAGAGGAGAAGAAGATGGATGTAGCAGAAATGAGAATGTTTGAGATGGATGGTCGGGAGTAAAAAACAAGGTAAGATAGGAGTTAGAAATGAGTATATAAGAGGATCAACAAAGGTAGCTGAAATATCGAAGAAAATACAGGAAGGAAGGCTTCGATGGTATGGACACCTGTTACGAAGGGAGGAACGTCATGTTGGAAGACATACGATGGAATGGAAGTGCAGGGTAGAAGGAAGAAGGGAAGACCAAGAAAGAGATGGCGTGATTGTGTAAGGGAAGATATGGAATTGAAAGGTATAAATGAGAACGAGGCACAAGACAGAAATCGATGGAGACGACCTCATTCGTAATGGCGACCCCATATAAAAATGGTTTAAGCTAGGAAGAAGAAGAAGAAAGGTTCCTTACCCTACGGCTATGGTGTGTGTGTGTGTGTGTGTGTGTGTGTGTGTGTGTGTGTGTGTGAAAGATATTTAGGATACCTATATATTTTAGTTTGGACTTACGGACTATCTAATTGTAAATTCTAGCTCTGCCCAAGTGTTTTATATGCCAAATTGGATGAATGTTCTGCAATGACGTTGAATATACATTGCTTTAGAGAAATTCAGTAACGATATTTTCTGATATGTAAAATTATACGATGAAAATAAGACATAAGCTGCAGTTTTGTGGTACATAATTATACTTAATCTGAGAGGCTTACCTCGACCATCATAATAAATAAAGGGAAAGCCTCTTGACCATTTACAAATGAGAGATTTTGATTTGTGATACATTCCTGTAACGCCATTATACCTAGTTATTTATATAATATAACAGCTATATGTGAACAGACCAATATTGTGGGGCAAACGTAATGAAAAGATATATTATGGGAGATCTGTCCTAGCTATACAGGGATGTCGTGTCTCCTGAATCTTATAATTATAATATATATGTATATATATATATACATATATATATATATATATATATATATATATATGTGTGTGTGTGTGTGTGTGTGTGTGTGTGTGTGTGTGTGTGTGTGTGTGTGTGTGTGTGTGTGTGTGTGTGTAAACTTCAAGATTGAATCGCAAATGTATCAATCCTGTCTTCTCATGCAAACACAAATATTTAATTTTAAATAAAAATTTTGCTAAAAGTGGTTTGCTCAATAAATAGCACAGCGACAATGTAAATTATATAAATATTCTATTGCTATATAACTAATATTAATTGCATGCATAACTTACGATTATATAACGTGGCAGGATAATGTGAACCTGAATAATGCATATGAATAAAGAAAAAAATATATTAAAGCAATATACCTAAAGCTCATTTTCCTTAATCATCAGTGATATGTAAGAGGAAAAGGTGACCTTGGTATAAGTAGGACTCATGCTTGAATTGTCCTCATAATCTTTAATCGATGCCGAACTATGGCAAATTAGTTACATACATTTTTCCATTAATGGCTTTACAGCAGTCCTTCCCGCAACACTTTTCAAATCTATATATCGCCTTATAGATAGAGAAAAAAAGTATTGTTAATCTTTTATACGGAGAATGCTTAATTTTTATGATACTTTTACCATAAACTTAACAACAACTGATTAATCAAGTGACAGAAAAAGTAAAATTGGTAAAAAAAATTATCTGCACCAAGGAAATGACTGTCTCGTTATTTGCGAACAAAATAAGAACACGCCAACTTTTTTATTTACTGCTTGGCATCGATGATGGATCCACCAGCTTTGCTTGAAGAATAGTTTTTAAAAGAGTTTACAATAAAGCCATGACGAATCATGCTCAAAATACGATGGCGAAATGTCATATAACTCATATTCAATTTGACGGTGAATAGCGGGTAAGCATTGGAAATGAGGCTATTATGATAAACAAACGTGACTCAGGATTATATTAGGCAGATGAGATGACCGCAGGTCCCATTTTCCTTGTTTCTGGCATCCGCGTCTTAGCTGACGTTGCGGGCAGCGAGAAACAGCTGATAGCTAGTGGCCGTGATTGGATAATTGATTTTGAGAATGGCTGCGATTTTCAGACAGCTTTGCTTATTGGTACTGACAGAGGCTTGCTACGATGAGTTTTTCATCAAATTTAATTTTCTTCACGGTAAGAAACGAGCAGTACGACTTTGATATCAAACGTTGTTCGCTGATTCATACCTAGTATGTGACGGGAGCCATGACTTGATTGTGATGGAGTAGCTAGGTACCTATCTAGCTAGCTACTAGTAGGTTGGCCTTTGCAAGAACTTGATGACGGAATTTTTATGTGACCTAGCTAATCCTTTTTGATAGACGTGGTATTAGCATTTGTAGCCGGCACAGATAGATTTAAAATTTGCGCTAGGTACAGCTTTCCTTGTTAGGCTTATGGTCAAAATTTTGTAGGCTTGGGTAATGCAAGTAACGTATTGTGCCAAAGATGTTTTTACCGGTAGCCTAGTTAGCATACTGTTGCGAATGATTGTGGTCGGTTTCATTCTTAAACCACCAGTAAAAATTCTGTTACCTAATCTAACCAGACTTATGGACTAGGTATCAGTAAAAAAAAGCACGTAGCTATCAGGAAAAGTATTGCATGGCCTCCCGGCGACCACCTGTACGGTAGCGCGACCACTTTCCCAAAAAATAACTTTAGCACTTCCAGTAACCTAAGTTAGACGTCAGTCACGAGCTAACGTCCATGGAAGCAAAACCCTGAGACCTCTACTTTAATCTCAATGTAGGTAAGCGTTTTCTTCCAAGTAGGTAGCTAAGAAATTAAGGCCCTAATTTCCAATTAAACAGACGTTAAAGAAAGTCTAGCCTTTCGCAGTGCTAACTTACCTCCATGACACTCTCGAAAGTTTCACTCAAAACACCTAACATAGGTATATAGTAGATTGATGCCATCTTGATGTTTGTGGAGTCACTTGTGTAACAAACTTCCCATTTCCTGTGCTAAATCTGCATACCACTTGTACCCATAGACACATACACTTTCTTCACAACAATCTGAAATGATGATGGTGTTTATGCTTGCGACCGGGGAAACCTGGCAATTTTTCAGGAAGAAGAAGAGTGCTCTATAGGTATAACATTTAAATGAAATAATTAGGTAGTTACTAAACACCAGAATAAGGTTATGAATTGCTTACTAAATTTATTAAATAAAGAAAAATTTAAATGGTTTTAGCTGTGAACATAGCTACGAAGTGATTGCGCTTTCCTATTTTTTTCTTATCACTGTTGCCAGTTGGTTTGTGTTTACCCTCCAAACTTGGGATAAGACAACACAAAACCATGGAAATAGTAAGTGAATTTAGCTTATCTGTTTGTAACATACATAAATATTAGAGCAATTTTATCATTATTGCATCACTATGACATCTAGAATTCGTGGGAAGAGTTTGTAAAGGCATTGGCATATGTGTTAGCACACAAACATTAAAGGTCACATTTGTTTCAGCCTTACAATTATTTAAATAAATAAAAAAGTAATAGACTTAGATAAATGAATTTAAATATCAAGTGAAAAAGTGGTCTTTCTTCGGATCAATGGTCACGCAGTGGTATTTTACCCTATACCCGCAGCCTTGCCCAACCAAACCTTCCCTGACAAAACTACCTAACCAGAGATCTTGGCCAGCAGTGACCCTCCAAAAAGTAAATTGACCCTGATTGCCAAAATTCATGAGTTATGCAAGAATGCAACCTATTGAATTTGATATATACTTTCTTTTTTTTATATTATATACTATATCTTACCTTACACAGTAGGATAATTTATAAAGATAATAGAAAAAGTTAATGTTTTGAAAAAAATTTCAATAAATTTAGAATTTGTGTTATGGGCACTAACAAGATTTGATCTATTTCAGCATTTATGGCTTATTGGGGCCTTATATTAATGAGAAGAAGCTTTCTATATCATAGTCTAGCTTAGGTTAACCTTAAGGTTTTGCTGTATTTTTTTGGCTCATTGTACTTTAAAGATTGGACGGCCTAATCTAGGCCAGTACATTTATAGTAGAGTTATAAGGGTTGTAAATATTTACACACTTTGTTCACTTGGTTTGTCTGGTGGGCCCTTGTATGTCTTCAAAATAAGGTGCTTCTTATATTTTATAATTATCTTTTAGTGTTTTTTGTCAGTATCGTAGCTCCTGCAGAATAGAAGACTCTTCAGTTATATTTTAAATTTGCTTTCTTCTTGTATGATCAGATTTTCTGACAGTATTTTGTTGTATAGTCGTGGTGCACAATGTTCAAATGCTCTCTGACCTGACTTACAATTTGTGCTAGGTTCAAATAGCCCATATGCTGAATTCACATGCATGTCTGATCACAATAGTCATATCATAGAGAACCAAAAAAAAAAAAAAAAACAAAAAAAAAAACCCCCAACCCCCACAACCAAGAAAAAAAAAAAAGGACACGCCACAAAACCCCCCCACCAAACACACCCCCCCCCCCCCCCCCCCCCCCCCCCCCACCCAAAAAAAAAAAGAAAAAAAGCCCCCCCAAAAAGAAAAAAGAAAAAATGAGAAAAAAAAAAAAAACCCACAAAAACTCAAGCAGTTTTCAGGTAGGTATGTTGGTTCACCATATTTTAATGATTAAAAGACTGTAAGAAGTATTTTATATTCAGTTCTTCCTTTTTCAGGGAGCCAATGTAGCTCAATTAGTTCTGGGGTTATTCTGTCAGGGTAATGTAATCCTTTTATTAATCTGGCAGCTCTATTTTGTACTCCTTGCAATTTTCTTAGTAGATAGTTAGGGAGATTGTAGTATATATAACTGCAGTAGTCAAGCCTCAAAAGTATTTGGTTAAAAATTGCTGTTTTCAGGGTATCATCATTTAAATATTTTCTAATAAATGCAATGTTTCTAATATGATAATAACAGGTTTGTTTAAACTAACCTGCAGAACTAATATTTGCATGTGTACTGCACTTGTTATAGGAATAGTAGACACAGTATCAGTTCTCACAGTGTCAAAGGTAGCTGATTTTCTGCTTCATTTGAGACATAAGAGGATATTTTCAGTCTCTACTGTTAGGGGTTACAAGGCGATGTTAGTAGAAGTTTTTAGCTTCTGGTATAAGGATGTATTTGAGGATCCTCTGCTCTCTGATCTTCATTCATTTGAGGTAGAAGTCCCTAGGAGATCTCTTCTCCATACCCAATGGGAGTTAGATAAAGTCTTGACGGGATTACTGGCACCACCTTATGAACCTCTTGGATTGACTGATCAAAGGTCTTTGATTCTTTGATGAATAAGACCCTTTTCCTTTTGGCACTATGCATGCCTAAAAGACTTGGTGAGCTTCATGCTCTTTCATCAGTTGTGGCAGTGAAGGGAGAAGATTTGGTAATTTCATATCTGCCAGAATTTAGGGCAAAAACTGAAACTGAATCCAGACCTCTTCCAAGGGTATATTTTCTTCATTCATTAGCTGCATTTGTTGGTGGTCAAGAGCCAGACAGGTTTATGTCCAGTCAGGGCAATGCAGTACTACTTGAATAGAGTTGAATCAGTAGAGTAGAGACCTACTAAGGGTTTCACAGACAGTGCAAGCACGTTTTTGGGCAATAACACTGTAACGAACACTTGTATCTGTACAAGATTTTGCTATAGTGTACTACACCCAGTGCCGTAATTTATATGAGTATCATGAATCACTAATTGTAAAGAATAAAGACGCTTGTCTATATACCAAGAGTTGCTTCAGTTTAAACTTATATTGTATGATTTTTTTGCATATCTATCTATCTAATAATTTACATTGTTATATATATCTAATGATCTACTCAGTTGTCACCTGCCAGTTGTCTGATTTATTTAAGCATTGATCAGTTTACGTATCTCTCTCTGTCTGTTGTAGTGATACTGTAATGGTTATTAGAGTGAGAGATATCTGAAAATATGGTGTAGTAGTAGAACAATAGACACTATGATTGAGCAACTGTTATACTTGTGTTTCGTTAACTTCTTTGCAATCCTCATTGGGACTCAGGGCATCAGCCATATACTTGTGGTGTACATATCTATATATATATATATCTATATATATATATCTATATATATCTATATATATATCTATATATATATCTATATAATATATCTATATATATATCTATATATATATAGATAGTGATATATATAAATGATATATATATATATATATGATATATATATCATCTATATAAGGGTGATCTATATCTATAGTGCTATATATAGTCGATCTATATAGTGATGATATAGTATTATATATAGATCTAAGAAAAGTATATCCATATATATATATATATATATATCATCTATATATATCTAGTATATAGAGTCCTTATATAGATATCTATATCTAATATATATATATATATAATTACTCTATAATATATATATATATTATAATATATATATATATATATCTATATCTACAGTGGTCCCCCGTATTCGCGAATGCGTACCAGACCCCCCCGAACCCCCCGTGAATAATTAGAACCCGTGCGAATGTTTGGAACCCCTATAAAAATGGTAAAAACAGCCTATTTTGTTAGTTAAAACTCAAGAAAAACCCACTAAAAATTTTCATACTTGGTTTTTTAATAATTTTATCACAAAAAGTGCATTTTATGATGAAATTCATCCAAAAAACCAGGAATTTGTGGATATTTACCATAGAAAAATACTGCGAATGCGTGAATTTTCCGCAAATAATGCAGGGAAACATTCCCGAGAGAAATCCGTGAATCTGGAGAACGCGAATACGGGGTGTCCACTGTATATCTATATCTATATGGTATATATATATATACATATATACATAAATACTCAAAATAAACATTCATGACTTAAGAATATGTGCATTGGTATAATCAAGCCTTTAAACTCTAATGAATGTCTGGTAGAAAGGCTCAATTTTTATTTGTAACACAGAGTAAGTACATATAACCAGTTACCTATTCAAACCAATCTGAAGGCAATTGGCAGCTTTTTCATTGCTAAAAAAGCTGAAAAGTTGCATGACAAACGCATTTCTGTAACCATGCCGGCAGTTATGTTCCAAGGTGGCCATCTCTTCTTCACCTTCGTAATACAATTCCTAAATGGCTGATGCCCTGAGTCCGATGAGGATTGTGAAGATGAAGAAGGTAATCAAACACAAGTATAACAGTTGCCTTACATCATAGTTGCTATCGTTCTATTACTCCGCACACACACACACACACAATATTCCTTGCTTTCATCTGCTTTTTAATCGGATCCAGCTAGGCACTAGAAATGATCCCATTGTCAAGACCTCAGGTTTGTAGCTATGAAAAATACAAATTGTCTTGAAAATTTGTCATTTTGTGAGGGAGTGTGATTTTGCTAATGTTTCACATAATTGTAACTGTTTTTGTCAGCTTTCCAAGTTTATCCATGTTTTTTGATAAAGAATAGTATATGAAGATAACAACATTACAAGGAAGAACTAACGGTTCATAGTAATTCTTAAAGGGGTTAATGTGATGGATTAAAACCAACCATATTCTGTCATGTCTTTTTCAGTGCCATGCCTGAAAGCAGCGATAAGCAAGAGCTTGGGGCTGGGAATTGTGGCTGGATCTCTTCTGGTGAAGGTGCCACAGATTCTGAAAATTCTAGCTGCTAAGAGTGCTGAAGGGATAAGCATCACTGGTACTATTTTGGAGCTCACAGCCATAATTGCCAATTTTTCCTATAACTTTATTAATGGTTATCCTTTTAGGTAAGAAAATAGTGGGTTAATATTTCATTACTGTAATAATTGTAAGGTGTGAAATTAATTTGAGCAAATAATTTACTGGTAAAAGAATTAATATGATTATTTTATGGCTAGGCCCCCCCCCCCCCCACATAAATAACAGTTAGTCTCCGGTTAATGGTATCATCGATTAAGGATGTTTCAGTTTTACGCTGCCTGGCTAATGATGTTAACCAGATTTTCAGTGCTGGTAAGCAGTCTATTTGCGCTGATAAACAGCTTAATGACGCTTTTAACCTGTTAATGGGACTGTTAACCCTTAATGGAAGGGATAAAAAATCAATATGCTGCACCCAGGCCTGGGAAACTTAGAGGTCACTCAATTTAAAAAAAAAAAAAGTAAATGGAAAGAGGAAGATATGCAAATGCATATTGTGTAAGAAAAAAATTCTAAGAAATTTTTCCTACCTTCTGTGAGAAATTCAAAATTACAATTTAAACCCCTTGAGAGGCCTGTTTACATGTCAATTGTAAATTTTACCAAGTTATATATGTTTTTTCTAATAAATAATTTTATTATATTTTGTAAAATTGTAATCATAGCTCACACAATATAAAATCTGTATCAAATTCTGAGCATATTAGGTGTAAAATATTTACGTAAATTTACTGAGAATTAAAATGCAATAACTTTTTTTAGATTTATACATGTCGTTTCTAATATTTCTTTGCAAAATTACATTTATAACTGACATACTATCATAAAAGATAGGAACTAAAACCAGCAGCAGCCCCTTGGTATATTTATGAGCAAATTTATAAAAAGATGTCATCCCTTGAAGTCAAGATCACAACCAAACTCGTGAGCTGCCTGCTTCTTGATTTGAGCCAGTCTAAAAGTTGCCATTGGTGAATTTATGGGCTATAGAAGTAATGGCACCTCTTTCTCGCCTGATTCCCCCAAATCAGTGGCACGTAATATGTATTGTCATTCACCATGAGTAACTCCATCATCCACCCACAACTTGTTATTGCTACTCGTGAACATATCTGTCCATTAAGGGCATTGGCCTGGTGGTTGGGGGGTAATTTTTGACCAAGTTGGTTAAGTTGTGTTTTCATACAATCAACTTACCTGTCAGATATATACTTAGCTAAGACTCCGTCGTCCCCGACAGAAATTCAGATTTCGCGCCACTCGCTACAGGTAGGTCAGGTGATCTACCGGCCTGCCCTGGGCGGCAGGACTAGGAACCATTCCCGTTTTCTATCATATTTTCTCTGTCGCCGGTGGTATCAACATTGTTGTTATTACCTCCTGACTTAGATTCTTATTTCAACCTTTAATCATCGTTTCTCGGCTTTTTGGTGACGTATCTGGATCGTGGTTTTTGGCATTCGCTACTGTGGACTGATTTTGGACTTGCTTTTTGATTTTTCTCAGTATGTCTGACTCAAATGTGAGTGTGAGAATGTGTGTGAATGTAGGCTGCAGGGTGAGGATACCGAAGGCTTCGGTTGATCCTCACACTGTATGTCGTAATGTAGGGGGTTTCAGTGTTCTTCTACTAATACCTGTCATGAATGTGAGGGATTAAATGCAGAAGAATGGAAGACTTTAACTTCTTATTTGAAGAAGTTAGAGAGGGATAGGGTTAGACGTTTGAAAGGTGTGAGCACAAGGCCTATTGAGCCTTTGATTAACCCTATATCTAATCCTGATGAGTTGGATTCTCCCTATATGTCGACTTCACAAGCTTTACTTTCAGAATACGGCCTCTGAAATCGCCGATCTGAAGGCTACTATTCATAAGATGAAGTCCAAAATGGCGGACTTACAAGGTAAGGGTAGTGAAAGTGAAATGTTCAGTGAAGTGAGTTCTCCCAGTGTTGTGGAGGGGGCGTTTGATCGTCCCTGCGATGCTCCCAGGCCTAGACCTCTTCCAAGCTCCCATGCCCAGAGGAGAAGGAAAGTCGAAAGCCTTAAGGAGGTCGTGGGGAATCCCCAACGGTCAGACGTCCCTTCAGCAGGCTCTGTTTCGATTCAGGCTGCTCAGGGCCGCTATAGAAAAAGCGTCCTGCGAGAGTGTTTCTCCTCATCTCCCTCTCCCTCACCTAAACAAGGGTGGAAGGATTCGGACCTTTCTAGGCCACTGAAACGGCATTTGAGAGAACCTGAATTGGACTCAAGCCTGGAGCGCTTCTCAGATGAAGCTCCCTCGTCTATAAAAAAGGTGAAGTTGGCGTCAACGTCGCCCTACATGGACGTAGCGGAACGCTTGCCTTCTACTTCTCCCCCGATTGAAGATGACGTGGGAGAAGCTTCAAGGAAAATTCTCCTGGCTGTACAAGAACAGCTAGCCTCTTTAGTGGGAGTGTTAGCGAGAGATCCTCCTCGTAAGAAGGACGTTTCGCTTCCAATCAAAAAGTCTCGTCCTCTCTCTCCTGCAAAACGAGAGGCGTCTTACTGACGTGAAGCTTCGTCTTCCAAATGGCAGAGACGTGACGCCAGATAGACGTGAGGCGTCTTACAGGCGCGAGGCATCATACAGAGCGTCATATAAGCGCGAGGCGCCACCCAAGGTTTTGGCGCCAGTCAGGGCGCCAGTTGAGAGCGAGACGTCTTCCAGGCGCGAGGCGTCATCCAGACGTCAGCAGTCAGACAAATGCGAGGCGTCAGCCAGGACGCTTGGCGGACGAGAAGCATCATCCAAGCGTGAGGCGTCATCCTTTTATGGAGAGAAGCCTAGGCTTTTGGCGCCTACCAAGAAGGAAGCTTCTCGTAAAGCTCAGACTTTGAAGAGGAAGGAATATCATTCCCTCAGTCCCTCTCCTATCAGGAGTTTGTCTCCCCCAGAGGAAAGACGTCCTGATTTATCTACAGAAACTCCTCTAGACCCCGAGTTGGAGGAAAACTCGGATGACGAGTATCAGGGAAGAGAAGGACTTTCTAGCTATAAAGTTTTAACAGCCCTGCTTCTGGAAGAGTATGGAGACGATTTGGACCCTTGCTGCTCCTCCTTCTCCGCTCTCTGTTCTCGAGCGCAAAGGCGAAGAAGTCTTCGTCTTTTCTTCGAATGAAGCCCGCCATTTCGATGAAGAGGGCTCTTCATTCTTTAAATTCTTGGATGGAGTCAAAGAAGGAGTTGGTCAGAACGGTCTTCTGCATGCCCCCAGCGAGACTCGCTGGTAAACGGGGCATTTGGTATCAGACGGGAGAGAATATGGGCATTTCTCTTCCGTCTTCGGCAGAAGCGGACTTTTCAACCTTAGTCGATGCATCTCGAAGGCAAGGTTTGAACTCTGCCCGTGTGACTTGGGGCATTTCAGAGCTGGATCATCTCCTCAAGGGACTCTTCCATGTATTAGAAGTTTTCAACTTCTTAGATTGGTCCCTTGGGGTGATGTCCAAGAAGGCCCATGATTCGGAAGGACTCGACCCAGAAGTCCTTCTATGTATTCTGTCTTGTATTGACAAAGCGGTACAGGATGGTTCGTTTGAGATCTCCTCTTTATTTGGAGCAGGTCTTCTTAAGAAGAGGACAGTCATTACGTAGTGCCTTTTTGATGAAAGCTGTCTCCCACTCTCAAAGGGCAGCTCTACTGTACTCTCCATTATCGGACTTTTTGTTTTCCTTCTCAGTTAGTGAAGGACATTTCTCGTTCATTAACTGAGAAGGCGACTCAAGACCTTCTTACCCAGTCAGCTAGGAAGAAGAAAACCTGGCTACTGCGGCGGAAAAAAAACAAAAAAAAAAAGGACCGAGTACATCGGTTCAGCCCTTTCGAGGTGGCCCGACCTCCAGAGCTCCCTCAAGAAGGAAGGCTCCTGAGAAGAGAGGTAGGTCTGCCTTTCGTCCCTTTAAAAAGGGAAAGTGATGCTTCTCTCCTCCAAGCACCAGTAGATCCCAGGCTCCTGGGATTTGTGGAGTCCTGGGCACGTATCAACACAGATGCTTCATCAATGTCTGTAATAAGGAAAGGATATCTTATCCCTTTCCTGGACAGTCCTCCCTTGACTTAAACACCGCGGGAACTGTCAGCCAAGTACAAGGATCCTGTGCTGAGGGATACTCTTCGATTGATGGTGGATCAGATGTGAGACAAGAGAGCGATAGAACTAGTACTGGATCAAAACTCCCCGGGGTTTTACAATCGCCTTTTTCTGGTTGCGAAGGCCTCGGGAGGCTGGAGACCAGTACTAGACGTCAGCTCTCTGAACAAATTTGTTCAGAAGGAGAAGTTCTCGATGGAGACTTCGGCCTCAGTCCTTGCGGCCATGCGACAAGGAGATTGGATGGTGTCTCTGGATCTCCAGGACGCCTATTTTTACGTCCCGATCCACCCTTCATCGAAGAAGTACCTCCGTTTCATGACGGGGGGAAGGATCTTTCAGTTCAGAGCCTTGTGTTTCGGCCTTTCCACAGCTCCTCAGGTCTTCACAAGCCTGATGAAGAATGTGGCGAGGTTTCTTCACCTCAAAGGTGTAAATATCTCTCTGTATCTGGACGACTGGCTCATCAGGGCCAGATCAGAGAGACAGTGCTTGGAGGACCTTACGTTGACATTAAACCTGATCAGATCGTTGGGATTACTCGTAAACCTCGAGAAGTCACAGCTGACCCCCAGACAGAACTTAGTCTATCTGGGGATTCAGATGGATTCTCGGGGTTTTCGAGTATTTCCTTTGCAAGAGAGAATCGCAAAAGGTTTGCAGAAAGTCTCTCTCTTCTTAGGGAAGGAACAGACGTTGGCGAGGGAATGGCTGAGCCTTCTAGGGACCCTTTCCTCGCTCGAACAGTTCTTCCCACTAGGAAGACTTCATTTACGTCCTCTTCAATTCTTCCTCAAGAGGTCTTGGAGTTGGAAGACCGGACATCTTTCAGACGCCTTTCCCATTCCAGTGGAGATGAGACCGCACTTGGAATGGTGGTTGCCCCCTCTAAAGGAGAACAAATGAATCTCTCTGAAAATCCAGAACCCAGACCTAGTGTTGTACTCCGATGCATCGGAGAAAGGTTGGGGAGCAACATTAGGCTCGAAGGAAGTGTCAGGCACCTGGGAAGCAGCACAGGTGTCTTGGCACATAAACTGCAAAGAGCTCTTCGCCGTACACCTGGCTCTGAAGAGTCTAGAACCTCTTGTTCGACAAAATAGTTCAAGTAAATGTGGCACAACACCACAGCACTTGCCTACATTCGGAAACAAGGAGGGACTCACTCCTTGTTCCTTTACGAACTTGCAAAAGATCTTCTACTTTGGACGTCTCAGAGGAACATCTCCCTGCTTACAAGGTTCGTTCAGGGAGAAAGGAATGTGAGGGCGGACAGGCTCAGCAGGAGGAACCAGGTCATTCACACAGAGTGGACCCTACACAAAGATGTGTGTCAAGATCTCTGGTCTCTTTGGGGGGACTCCTCATGTAGATCTCTTCGCCACGTTCATCTCCAAAAGGCTGGCAGTCTTTTGCTCGGTCGTGGAAGACCCCAGAGCTCTGATAGTAGACGCCTTCCTACTAGACTGGTCTCACGTAGATGTCTACGCTTTTCCTCCGTTCAAAATCCTGGGACTAGTGCTGAAAAAGTTTGTGGCTTCAAAGGGGACGAGGATGACATTGATAGCCCCCTTTTGGCCGGCACAAGACTGGTTCACGGAGGTGGTGGAGTGGATGGTAGATTTTCCCAGATCCCTCCCAAGAAGGATGGATCTTCTCAAACAGCCACACTTCCAGAAGTATCATCAGAACCTCCCCGCTCTCGCTCTGACTGCCTTTCGACTATCGAAAGACTCGTCAGAGCGAGAGGGTTTTCTCGTAAAGTTGCAAGCGCGATCGCGAGAGCCCGCAGAACCTCCACTAGACAAGTATATCAGTCCAAGTGGGAGGTTTTTAGAAGGTGGTGCAGAACTAAGAAGTTGTTTCCCTCCTCCACATACCTCTGTAGCGGAAATTGCGGATTTCCTTCTATTCCTGAGAGAAGAATCTCATCTAGCTGGTATCCACAATAAAGGGATACAGAAGTATGCTTTTGGGCAGTCTTCAGGAATAGAGGATTAGATCTGGCAGATAACAAGGATCTCCACGATCTCAGGAAGGTCCTTTGAGACTACGAAGTCTAAGGAACCGGTCCCTCCTAACTAGAACCTAGACGTGGTACTCAAGTTCCTGTCATCCGAAAGGTTCGAACCTCCTCATCTGGCGTCGTTTCGAGACATCACTAGGAAATGCCTATTCCTATTATCTTTAGCTACGGCAAAGAGAATTAGTGAATTACATGCTCTGGAGGATAAAGTAGGATTCAAGGGGACTCAGCTATTTGCTCGTTTAAAACCCTGTTTTTAGCTAAAAACGAGAATCCCACGAATCCCTGGCCTAAGTCATTCGAGGTTAAAGGCTTATCGAGTCTCGTAGGCAGAGAAGCAGAGAGGTCTCTATGTCCTGTAAGAGCTCTAAAATTCTACCTTCAGAGAAAACACCAGATGGGAGGCTCTAGGCCAGGTCTTTGGTGCGCGGTAAAAGATCCCACAAGACTGATGTCCAAGAATGCTCTTGCATTCTTTGTGAGAAACGTCATTACAGACGCGCATAAGATCTGTCCTGACGAAGAGTTCCGACTGTTAAGAGTGAAAGCTCATGAAGTGAGAGCAGTAGTGACGTCTCTCTCGTTTCAAAAGAATATGTCACTTAAAAACATCATAGATACGACATTTTGGAGATGCAACTCAGTATTTGCATCTCATTACTTGAGAGACGTTTGTGTGACCTATGAGAAATGTTTTTCTCTGGGTCCTTTCATATCGGCGGATACGATCCTGGGTATGGGAGCCAACACCAATCCCTAAGTATATACTTACCTTCTTTTTAGATATGTTCTAGAGTCTCTTCTAACAAAAAGGACTTGGTGCTGCACGGGCGGCCGTCTCTGTTATTCAGTAAGAAACTCTTGTGATATCTAATTAGATGAGTATAAAATTTTTTTTTTTGAAATTTATGTATGTGTGCGTATTGTGCTTTTTGAGTTATGGTTGTTGTGAAGAGTTTGGGGGATAACTCGGAACAATCTTTATTTCTAACATGTGGTTAGGATCAGGTGGTCGGGATTGGTTGTTTGCTCCTTCATAAGGTGTATTGTCATATAAGTGGATCAGCACCCATTGACAAAGTCCTTTCAGGCTCTGCCGAGTAAGCGGATAAGACCCCATCGGCAGACCCACAAGAACTCTTGGCCATAGATCATATATCTCGCTAAAGTTTCTTGAGGTGATGCAGACTACTGGGCAAACACCCACGAAGTCTACCACCTATCAGGTAGGAACCAAGGTTTTATTTATACCTACAACATATGTTGTTTACCTGTCTATTCCAGAATTAGCTGTCTCTTACCCTCCACCAAAGGGTGCCAATCAGCTATGTATATATCTGACAGGTAAGTTGATTGTATGAAAATGATATTATGATACAATAAAGTTTCATACATACTTACCTGGCAGATATATATGATTATGGCCCACCCAGCCTCCCCGCAGGAGACAGGTGGAAGAGAGAAAATATGATAGAAAACGGGAATGGTTCCTAGTCCTGCCGCCCAGGGCAGGCCGGTAGATCACCTGACCTACCTGTAGCGAGTGGCGCGAAATTTGAATTTCTGTCGGGGACGGCGGAGTCTTAGCTAAGTATATATCTGCCAGGTAAGTATGTATGAAACTTTATTGTATCATAACAATATCATTTTTCACAGTATCTCAAAGTTAATGGTGTACTACTGCACTACTAGACATAAGATAACACCGATTTGAAGCATTCTACTCGGTAGAAAATGCAATTTTGCAAGTGCAGGTGGATATTGAAAATTCAGTGGTTCAAGAACTTAGCTTCTGCTCTTCTCTTTATTTCCCAAAAATTTGTTTTTTTTTTAATATCTTTTGTTCCTTCTAGTACATATGTTATGTACAATATGTTTTTCCTTATAAAGATGAGCTAGTTCTGGACTTTGTCAACAACAAACACAACTTATTAGTTACACTTTAGCTTATGTAGGGAGGGTGTCATTATCTCATCTCTTTTGTTTATCATCTTTATCAGTGATTTTTTGGGTGCTTTTCTTGGCTTGCAAGTGTTATTTTATCATAAATAAATATGCCTTGTAAAAAGTTTTGTCATTGATGGGAAGCAAGTTCTAGTAATATTAGCAAATGTAACGAAAGCTAAGAAAAGCACCCAAAAAATCACTGGTAATAGTGATAAACACAAAAAGATGCAATAATGAAACTCCCTACAAAAGCTAGTATAACTAACTTGTGTTTGTAGTTGTTGACAAAAATTCAGAACCAGCTACTCTATCTTTTTCTTGTAATGCTCTTCCGTCTAGAGCTGCCAGACATCCTCTAGGCTAGGAAGCTGAGGGTGGACTGCTTCTGGTGTTGTGTCTTTCTTCCTTATATTCGGGGTCTGCCCCATGCCGATCTCCTATTGGCTGGTAGCGGTAAGTCTGTTTATCATTGGTTGCTTGATTCAGGTCTCAAGCCACTTCTGCCATGTTGATGGTTGTGTAGCTACAACCTCCTAGATCTCCTGAGCTGTGCTGTGATGTTGCGGGGCGTTACGTCACGCGGTGTGACGTCACGGCTAATTTGATTTTCATTGGCTGCAGGAGTATCTCATTCGGGAGGTGTCTTCTGTAGAGTTGTTGTGATCTGTGATATCATTGTTGGTTGCAGGTCTTCTCATACTTGTGGTGAGGAGAAATTCTTCCTGCGTCATATTTAGCAACAATGATATCACCGATCACAACATCTCTACGGAAAGCCTTCCCACAATTTTCTTAGACTCCTTAATTTATATTAGAGACCTGCTCCAGATAGGAGCCTTATCAGCCATATAATATGAATTAAATTTTTATCTTGTTTGGAAGAAAACTATGCATTGTGGTTTTTTTCTTTTACTAAATTTTGTATGTTCATATGTTTATACAAGTCAGAGATAATAATTTATATGTAAGCTCCTTTTAGTTTTCTGTAAAAGAAAACTATTTTGCCAGCTTTGTCTGTATGTCTACCCTCAGATCTTAAAAACTACTAAGGCTAGATAGCTACAAATTTATTACTATTTGATAATTCACCCTCCAATTATCAATCATACCAAATTGCAACCCTGTAGCTTCAGTACTTTTTATTTTATGTGAGGTTAAGTTAACCATAATTGTGTTTCTGACAACGATATAGGATAGGCCACCACCAGGCCGTGGTTAAAATTTCATGGGCTGCGGCTCATACAGCATTATACCGGGACCACCGAAAGATAAATACATTTTACAGTGGCCTTGATTATGTTCTGTAGTGGCTGTACAGGAAACTCGATTGCACCAAAGAAATGCTGGTGCGTTTATTTACTTTTTTATTTTTTTATTTTATTTTTATTTTTTTATAACTCCGTGTACAGAATCTACTATGTCAAGATGGAAAGCATTGATAACTTATGTCAGTCTACCAGCTTTTCTATTATATACACACCATACCATTGCTAGTGCATAGTTACTGTTCTCTTAATCTGAACTCCGAGAGAGTTTTCATGAAGTAGCATAACAGTACGGTCAGTGTGATTACAAGTACGTACATACTACTTGTACAGTAACTACTTTTTTTGTACGTGATGGTGACATTTACATTCCACTTTGAGAGCTCCTCTTTTAGTAAATTATCATTCCACCCAAATACAGTAGGGATTTGAGTAGTAAGGCAATTATATGAATTTTGAGTGAATGCAGTTATTAGCAATACATTTGTACTCAAAGAAATAATAAAAACTTGTTTTTTATAGATTGTATAATGTTTTAAGAGCACAGCATTAAACTGAATAGACGACATATATCCATGGAAATGTCTGATCACTTAGTATGGTTAATGCTAAAATTGTCCCTCTATATATTAAAGTTTGTTAGTTGTAAAATGGCATTTCATACAATCAACTTACCTGTCAGATATATAACATAGCTAAGACTCCGTCGTCCCCGACAGAAATTCAAATTTCGCGCCACTCGCTACAGGTAGGTCAGGTGATCTACCGGGCCTGCCCTGGGTGGCAGGACTAGGAACCATCCCCGTTTTCTATCATATTTTCTCTGTCGCCGGTGGTATCACATTGTGTTATTACCTCCTGACTTGGATTCATTTTTTCAACACTTTGATCAGCGTTTTTCGACTTTTGGTGACGTATTTGGATCGTGTTTTGGCATTTTTTTTTTTTTTCGCTACTGTGGACTGTTTTTGGAATAACTCTTTTGGATTTTTCTCAGTATGTCTGATTCTAATGTGAGTGTGAGAATGTGTGTGAATGTAGGCTGCAGGGTGAGGATACCGAAAGCTTCGGTTGATCCTCACACTGTATGCCGTAAATGTAGGGGGGTGCAGTGTTCTGCTATTAACACTTGTAAGGAATGCGAGAGTTTGAATGCAGAAGAATGGGAAGACTTTGACTTCTTATTTGAAGAAGTTAGAGAGGGATAGAGTTAGAAGGCTGAAAGGTGTGAATTCAAGGCCTATTGAGCCTTTCAATAATAATTCTAACCCTACTACTGTAGATTCTCCCTATAAATCTCATTCTCAGAGTGTCTTTTCGGATTCGGCATCGGAAATCGCCAATCTGAAAGCGACGATTCGAGACATGAAGTCCAAGATGGCGGACTCGAAAGGTAAGGCTAGTGATAGTGAAAATTTTAGTGAAGTGAGCCCTATCAGTGTTGTGGAGGGGGCGTTTGATCGTCCCTGCGGCGCTCCCAGCTAGACCTCTTCCAAGCCACATGCCCAGAGGAGAAGGAAAGTCGAAAGCCTTAAGGAGGTCGGAGGGAATCCCCAACGGTCAGACGTCCCTTCAGCTAGCTTTGCTTCATGGCAGCCAGCTCAAGGGCGCTATAGAAAAAAGCGTCCTTCGCGAGTGTTTCTCGTCCTCTCCCTCTCCCTCACCTAAAACGAGGGTGGAAGGAGTCGAACTTATCGAGACCGCTGAAGCGTCATATGAAGCAAGACATTTATTCTAGCCCGGAGCGCTTCTCGGATGACGCCCCGTCGGCTATTAAGAAGGCGAAGGTGGCGTCAACGTCACCTGACGCTTACGAGGAGTACCCCCATCATGCTTCTTCCCGAGTGATGACGAAAGGCGTCAGGCACTAGACGTAGGAGAAGCGTCAAGGAAGATCATTATGGCGGTGCAGGAACAATGTCATCTCTGTGGGAGTTTTAGATTAGCGCGTCCATGGAAGGACGTGACGCTTCCTATTAAGAAGTCTCGTCCTCTCGCACCTGCTCGGAAGTCGTCTTGTAGAAGTGAAGCGTCAAATCAAGAGGAGCTTAGACGTGACGCTCCGTCCAAGATTGTGACGCCGAGTAGGAAGCCCTTAGAAAGCGAAGCGTCTTCCAAACGCGAAGCGTCATCTAAACGTCAACAAGAGACGTCATACATGACGCTTCGGAGAGCGGGAAGCGTCATACATGACGTCTTCTAAAGCGCGAGAGAAGCCGCAGGTTGTGACGCCTTCCAAGTCGATCAGAACGGGAAAAGGAAAGACTTTCATTCCCTTAGCCCCTCTCCGATCAGGAGTTTGTCTCCCCCAGAAGAGGAAAGTTCTGAAAGGAGAACAGAAAACTCAGGATTATCACGAGTTCGAACGAAACTCGGATGATGACGATCCTGGAAGAGAGGGCTTGTCCAACTATAAGGTGTTGACTACCCTGCTTCTGGAGGAATACGGAGACGAGTTGACTCCGGCTGCTCCTCCTTCTCCGCGCTCGCTCTTTTCGAGTGCGAAGGTGAAGAAGACTTCGTCTTTTCTGAAGATGAAGCCACCATCTCGATGAAGCGGGCTTTACACGCCTTAGACGCCTGGATGAAGTCGAAGAAAGACTTAACCAGGACAGTATTTTGCATGCCTCCAGCAAGGTTAGCTGGGAAAAGAGGCATATGGTACAAGACGGGGGAGGATATGGGTATCGCTCTCCCTTCTACTACAGAGGCAGACTTTTCGACGTTAGTTGACGCTTCAAGGCGTCCTAGTCTTAATTCTGCCCGCATTACTTGGAGTATTTCGGAACTAGATCATCTCCTCAAGGGACTTTTCCATGTATTGGAAGTCTTCAACTTCTTGGATTGGTCCCTTGGGGTGATGTCCAGAAAGCTCACGATTCGCAGGAATCGAACCTGAAGCCCTGTTATGCATTTTGTCGTGCATCGACAAAGCAGTACAAGATGGATCTTTGGAAGTCTCTGCATTATTTGGAGCAGGTCTTTTGAAGAAAAGGACAGTGTAGGGCGCCTTCTTAACAAAGGCAGTCTCGCATGCGCAGAGGGCAGCTCTACTATATGCACCTCTTTCGAACTATTTGTTCCCTTCTAAGTTAGTGAAGGACGTGGCTCACTCTTTAACTGAGAAGGCGACGCAGGATCTTCTGACGCAGTCAGCTAGGAAGAAGAAACCTGCTTTAGTATCGGACAAGAAAGGACCTAGCACTTCTACGCAGCCCTTTCGAGGTGGTCCGATCTCCAGACCTCCCGCAAGAAGGAAGGCTCCAGAGAAGAGAGGTAGGTCCGCCTTTCGTCCCTTTAAAAAAGGGAAAATGAAACATTTCTCCTCCAAGCACCAGTAGGTGCCAGGCTCCTGCGACACTCCCAAGCCTAGACCTCTTCCAAGCTCACGAACACAGAGGAGAAGGAAAGTCGAAAGCCTTAAGGAGGTTGTGGGGAATCCCCAACAGTCAGACGTTCCTTAAGCTAGCTCTGCTTCGTTGCAGGCGGTCTCAAGGGCACTATAGAAAGGCGTCCTTCGCGAGTGTTTCTCGTTCTCTCCCTCTCCCTCACCTAAACGAGGTGGAGGGAATCGAACTTGTCGAAACCGCTGAAGCGCCATATGACGCCTGACAGGGATTCTAGTCCGGAGAGTTTCTCAGATGACTCTCCGTCTTCTAGCAAGAAAGCGAAGGGGGCGTCAGCGTCACCTGAAGTGTACGGGGAAGTACCCTTTCCTTTTTTCCCCACCGAGTGATGACGAAAGACGTCATGCACTGGACGTGGGAGAAGCGTCAAGAGAATCATTATAGCAGTTCAAGAGCAACTGTCATCTCGAACGCAACGTCGGAAGGACGTGTCGCTTCCAATTAAGAAGTCTCGTCCTCTCTTACCTGTTCAACGACAAGCGTCATACAGGACGGGAAACGGTTCTAAACGTCTTACAGAAGCGTCTAGTGCGAGAGAGAGAACAGGTGCTTACGAGAGTTTCGTAACGCCAGAGAGAAGTAAGACGTCTTTTTAGAAGCGGAAGCGTCATTGGAACGGAAACTGGAGCATAGAACATGACGCTCCGTCCAATATTATGACGCCAAGGAGACGCCTTTGGAAAGCTGAGCCATCTTCCAAGCGCGAAGCGTCATCGAGACGTCAGCAAAAGACGTCATCCGTGACGCTTGGCAACGGGAAGCGTCATGTAAGCATGAAGAGTCTTCTAAAATTCTAGAGAAGCCGAAGCTTATGGACGCACTTCCAAGAAAAATATTAGAGCGGGAAAAGAGGAAGGATTATCATTCCCTTAGCCCCTCTCCTGTTAGGAGTTTGTTTCCGCAAGAAGAAGAAATGTTCGGAAAGGAGAGCGGAGACGCTTTTAGATCCCGAGTTAGAGGAAAACTCGGATAACGAATATAGTGGAAGAGAAGGTTTGTCTAACTAGAAGGGATTGACTAACTTCTTCTTGAGGATTACGGGGACGAGTTGACGCCCAACACCACCCCTCTTGCCTACATTCGGAAACAGGGAGGGACGCACTCCTCGTTCCTTTTACGAGCTCACGATGAGACCTATTACTTTGGACGTATCACAGTAACATCTCCCTGATGACAAGGTTCTTACAGGGAGAAAGGAATGTGAGGGCGGACAGGCTCAGCAGGAGGAACCAGGTCCTTCATACAGAATGGACTTTACACGAGGAAGTGTGTCTCGATCTCTGGTCTCTGTGGGGAACTCCTCAGGTGGAGTTCTTCGCAACATTTATTTCAAAAAAGGCTCACAGTGTTTTGCTCGGTCGTGGAAGATCCCAGAGCACTTATGGTAGATGCCTTCCTGCTAAATTGGTCTCGAGAGACGTTATGCTTCTCCCCCATTCAAAATCCGGGGGTTAGTAATGAAAAGTTTGTGGCGTCAAAGGAGACGAGGATGACGTTAATAGCCACCTTTTGGCCGGCCCAGGAATGGTTCAAGGAGGTGGTAGAGTGAAGCGTAGACTTTCCAAGATCCCTACCGGAAGGACGGATCTTCTCATACAACCATCAAACCTCTCCGCTCTCGCTCTGACTGCCTTTCGACTATCGAAAGACTTGTCAGAGCGAGAGGCTTTTCTCGCGAAGTAGCAAGCGCGATCGCGAGAGAAGCAGAACCTCCACTACGAAAGTATACAGTCGAAGTGGAAGGTATTTAGAAGGAGGTGTAGATCCAAGAAGTTGTCCTCCTCCACTACCTCTATACGGAAATTTGCGGATTTCCGGCTATTCCTGAGAGGAAAATCTCATCTAGCCGTATCCACAATAGAGGGATATAGAAGTATGCTCTCGGCTGTATTCAGGAACAGAGGATTAGATCGGGCAGATAATGAAGATCTCCACGATCTCATAAGGTCTTTTGAGACTTCAAAGTATAAGGAACCAGTACCTCCGAACTGGAACCTAGACGTAGTTCTAAAGATCTGTCATCGGAAAGATTCGAACCTCCTCATCGGGCATCGTTTAGAGACATTACCCGAAAATGCCCTATTCCTATTACTCTTTAGCTACGGCAAAGAGAATTAGGGAATTGCATGCTCTGCAGGATGAAGTAGCATTCAAGGGAGACTCAGCGATTTGCTCGTTTCAAGACCCTGTTTTAGCGGGGACAAACGAGAATCCTACGAATCCCTGGCCTAAGTCATTCGAAGTCAAAGGCATGTCAAGTCTCGTAGGCAGAGAAACAGAGAGGTCTCTCTGCCCTGTTTAGAGCTCTGAAGTTCTACCTTCAGAGAAAGCATCGAAATGGGAAGGCTCTAGACAAGGTCTTTGGTGCGCGGTAAAAGACCCCACAAGACTGATGTCCAAGAATGCGCTGGCATTCGTTGTAAGAAACGTCATTACAGACACTCATAAGGCCTGTCCTGACGAACAGTTACAACTGTTGAGAATAGAAGCTCATGAAGTAGAGCTATAGCGACGTCTCTCTTGTTTCATAAGAATATGTCGTTAAAAAAACATAATAGATACGACATTTTGGAGATGCCAACTCAGTAGTTTGCATCTCATTACTTGAAAGACGTGCGTGTGACATATGAGAAGTGTTTTTCTCTAGGTCCTTTCGTATCAGCGGATACGATTCTGGGTACGGGAGCAGACAACCAATCCTTTAAATGTTTTTTATACTTTTCTTGGGTCTTTTTTGGATATGGTCAAGTCTCTTCTAACAATAGAGGACTTAGGCTAGCACGGGCGAGGCCGTCTATGTTGTTCAGTAAAATTCTTGTCATATCAAATAGTTGAGTATAATTTTTGAAAAATTATGTATGTGTGCGTAGTGATTTTGAGTTACGATGTTGTGACGAGTTCGGGGGATAACTCTTAACAATCTGTAGTTCTAACGTATGGTTAGGATCAGGTGGTCGGGATTGGTTGTGTGCTCCTTCATAAGGTGTATTGTCATATAAGTGGATCAGCACCCATTGACAAAGTCCTTTTAGGCTCTGCCGAGTAAGTGGGTAAGACCCCATCGGCAGACCCCACAAGAACTCTTGGCCATAGATCATATATCTCGCTAAAGTTTCTTGAGGTGATGCAGACTACTGGGCAAAACACCCACGAAGTCTACCACCTATCAGGTAGGAACCAAGGTTTTATTTATACCTACAACATATGTTGTTTACCTGTCTATTCCATATAGAAGCTGTCTCTTACCCTCCACCGAAGGGTGCCAATCAGCTATGTATATATCTGACAGTAAGTTGATTGTATGAAAATGATATTGTTATGTTACAATAAAGTTTCATACATACTTACCTGGCAGATATATACAATTAAAGGCCCACCCAGCCTCCCCGCAGGAGACAGGTGGAGAGAGAAAATATGATAGAAAACGGGGATGGTTCCTAGTCCTGCCACCCAGGGCAGGCCGGTAAGATCACCGACCTACCTGTAGCGAGTGGTCGCGAAATTTGAATTTCTGTCGGGGACGACGGAGTCTTAGCTATGTATATATCTGCCAGGTAAGTATGTATGAAACTTTATTGTTAACCATAACAATATCATTTTATACATTTAACTTACCTGTCAGATATATACTTAGCTATTTGACTCCGCTACCTTGTACCGACAGAAATTCGAAATTGTTGTTTCGCGCACACGCTACCTGTAGGTCAGGTGATCTACTTACCTGCCGCGGGTGGGGCAGGACTAGGACCATCCCCATGTTCTATCATATTTTTTCTGTCGGCCATACTGGCAACATCGTTGTGGGTATCTCCCGGCTGGTGGATTCGTATTTTGCATCGCAATTGATCTTCGTTTGGACTTCTCGGTGACGATTTGCATTGATTGTACTGGCATACGCGATTGTGGACCGTTTTTTTTTGGAATTTGATTTGGATTGTTCAACATGATGTCTGATTCTGGAAATGTGTGAGAATGTGTGGTGAATGCGGGTTGTAAAGTTAGGATGCCGAAGGCATCAATTGATCCTCATACTATTTGCAGGAAATGCAGGATGTATGAATGTCTTTTGGTAAATACTTGTAATGAATGCAAGGATTTGAGTGAGGAAGAATGGAAATCTCTAACCTCATACGAAAGAAGTTAGAAAGAAACAGGGTGAGAGAGGTCTTCTTCCAAACCTTTATCTAGTTCTAGCGGGGTTATTATAATAATATACCCTCTTCTCCTTTTTACTGCCCCATCTAATGTACCTGCTCCTTTATTAGAACACACAGATTCGGCATCTGAGATAGCGAATTCTTTAAGCCAGCTCTTCGGAAAAATCGGAAATGGAAACCAAAAAATGGCGGCCTATGAAGGTAAGCAGTGTAATTATAGTGCTGTGGATAGTGATATAAGTGTCCCCAGTGCAGTGGAGGGGCGTCTGATTGTCTTCACAACGCTCCCAGGCTAGACCTCTTTCAAGCTCCCAAGCCCAGAGGAGAAGGAATGTCGAAAGCCGTAAGGAGGAAAGGTTGTGGAGGATCCCCAACAGTCAGACGTCCCTTCGGCATTTTCTGTATCGCCACAGAATGGCCAGAGAACGTTACAGAAAAAAGCGTTTCTGCGTGAGGTTTCTCCTCCTCGGAGAATTCCTCACCTAAAAGAGGGTGGAGATCGGCGGATCTTTCTCGCCCCCTTAAGAGACGTTGGGATGAACCCAGGATTACTTCTAGTCCTGAGCGTTTTCAAGAGGAGGACCATCCAGTAATTAAACAACCGAGGGTAGACAATAAATGAAGAGACTAAAAGAATCCTTCGCACTATGCAGGATTCCATCACTTCTCTTGTGGGGAGTTTCTGTATAAAGACCCTCCCAGAAGGAAAGACGATTTCCTGCCTATTAAGAGTCTAGGCTATCGAGGGTTCAGACTCGCCATAGTATTTTGTCTTCCTCTGATTTTGGAATCGGATTCATCAGCCTTGCATAGGCCCCGCCCGAGCAGGATCCGTTCTCCTGTCAAACGCAAGCACGAGACAGACAAGAGCGTCGAGTTTGCGAGACGTGAAACGTCAGCCAGGCGCGAGACGTCAACAAAAAGTAGGACACCTCTCAGGAGAGAGTCGACAGGCAAGCGTCAGGACGCTCCAAAGCGGTTGACGCCAGCCAAAAAAAAAAAAAAAAAGAAGCATGACGCCTCCCAGGAGCGAGGTGCGAGGCAAGAGCCAGGACGCTTCGAGGCGCGAGACGTCAACAAAGAAAAAAGCAGACGCCTCTCAGGAAAGAAGTCGTCAGACAAGCGCGAGGACGCTCCTAACGGTTGACACCAGCAAGAAGCAGGACGCCTCCCACGGAGCGGCTTCTCCTGATAGAGAATCGGTCAGGAAAGAGCGATCTCCTTCTAACCTGGAACTGGAAGAGATTTATGGAGGAAGAAGGTTTCAACTAACGAGGGACTTTCCAAATTATAAAGTTTAGCCTCGTGACTTCTAGAGGAGTTTGCGGATTCTCTTAGTCCTGCAGCTCCTCCTTCGCCGAGATCTCTGTTTTCGAGCACAAAAAACCCCCGAAATCCTCGGCTTTCTTAAAGATGAACCGGCGATCTCAATGAAGAAAGCCCTCAGTCTTTAGATTCGTGGCTTTTGATCAAAAAAAGGAAACTTTGAGAACGGTTTATTGCTCTCCTCCCTCCAAACTGACTGGGGAAAAGAGGCATTTGGTATAAGACAGAAGAGCGATGGGAATTGATGCTCCCTTCGTCGGCAGATTCAGATTTCTCGAGTCTTGGTAGAGTCTGTGAGAAGACAGTCTCTCAATTCAGCAAAGGCGTCCTGGAGTATGTCGGAGTTAGATCAGCACCTTAAGGGAATTTTTCACGTCTTAGAGGTATTCAACTTCTTGGATTGGTCTCTTGGGGTGCTGGCTAAGAAGACGAGTGAGCCAGATTTTTCTAGATCCAGAAACTTTGCACAGTGTCCTATCTTGCATGGATAAGCTGTGCAAGATGGTTCTGGTGAGTTGGCGGCTCTTTTGGATCTGGGATGTTGAAGAAAAGATCTATTTACAGTTCCTTCCTAACGAAAGGAGTTCTCCTTCTCAGAGGTCCGCTTTATTATTCGCACCTCGGTCCAGAACATCTGTTTCCTTCATCTTTAGTGAAGGATGTTGCAAGATCCTTGTCGGAAAAGGCTACGCAGGACCTTCTTGTACAATCTACAAAGAAAAGTAGACCTGCAGTTAAGACTCAGAAGAAGGTGGCTTGGACTCCAGTGGTGCCCTTTCGTGGAGCCCCTTCAACTCGATCAACTTTCGGAGAGAAGACCCTTCGACAAACGAGGGAGGTCTTCCTTCGCTCTTTTAAAAAGAGCAAATAGCAGCCATGTCCTCCAAGCACAGGTAGGGGCCAGACTTCAATACTTTCTGGATGCCTGGTCCGTAAAGAGAAGCAGATCCCTGGACTCTGTCTGTCCTACAGAAGGGGTACATCATTCCCTTCGTAGACAGACCTCCTTTGGCAACATCTCCAAAGGAGTTGTCGACGAGTTACAAGGACCCTGGAACTGAACGAGACTCTCCTTCAGACGGTGGTGTCGATGAGGACAAGAATGCTATAGAGCTAGTGCAAGATCCATTTCTCCCCGGGGTTTTACAACCGCCTTTCTTGGTTCCAAAGGCTTCGGGGGGATGGAGACCCGTCCTAGATGTAAGCGTCCTGAACAGGTACGTGGAGAAAAAGAAGTTCTCCATGGAGACTTCAGCTTCAGTTCTGTCTTCCCTACGTCAGGGAGATTGGATGGTATCCCTGGACCTTCAGGATGCTTACTTTCATGTTCCGATTCACCCATCGTCAAGAAAATATCTAAGATTTGTTGTTCAAGGACAAATCTTCCAATTCAGGGCCTGTGCTTCGGCCTATCGACCGCCCCTCAGGTATTTACGTATCTGATGCGGAACGTGGCCAAATGGCTTCATTTAGAAGGGATACGCATCTCAATGTATCTCGACGATTGGCTAATCCGGGCCAAGTCAGAGACGGTGTTTTGGAGGAACCTACAGTCTACTTTGAACCTAGCAAAGACGTTAGGATTACTCGTGAACCTCGAGAAATCGCAGATGATCCCCAGTCCAGAACTTAGTCTATTTGGGGATTCGGATGGATTCTCGGGGTTTTTCGGGCTTTTCCGTCCCAGGAAAGGATTGCTCGGGGATTACAAAAAATCTCGAGCTCCTAAGAGAAAGAACGAGTTCGGTGAGGGAGTGGTTAAGTCTTCTGGGAACCCTTTCCTCACTAGAACAGTTCATTTCGCTAGGAAGACTCCACCTTCCTTCGCCCTCTTCAATTCTTCTTAAGAAGAATTTGGAGTTGGAAGAACGGACAGCTTTCGGACACTTTCAGTATTCCTCTGGAAGTAAAGAATCATCTGAAGTGGTGGATTTTTCCCTCAGAAAAGAACGAGGCTTGTCTCTAGAAGTTCGGAACCCAAACCTAATCTTGTTCTCAGACGCTTCAGAGAAGGGATGGGGAGCGACTCTAGGGACAAAAGAAATATCAGGCCAATGGAGGAAGGATCAGCTAGACTGGCATATAAACTCCAAAGAACTTTATGCCGTTCTTCTAGCTCTAAAAGCCTTCGAGACACAGGTGTTAGGTCAAGTGGTACAGGTCAACTCGGACACACCACAGCGTTGGCCTATATCAAGAAACAAGGGGGAACTCACTCTCTTCTCTGTTCCATATAACAAAAGAGCTGTTGTATTGGGCAAAAGAAAAGAAAGTGACTCTTCTCACAAGATTCGTGAAAGGAGAGAAGAACATCAGAGCAGACAGGCTAAGCAGGTTAAACCAAGTTCTCCCCACAGAATGGACCCTTCACATTCAGGTGTGTCAAGCTCTGTGGTTCCTGTGGGGCAGTCCACATATAGACCTATTCGCCACCTACCTATCCAGAAGGATAGAGAACTTTTGCTCATTAGTGGAAGACCCGAGAGCGATAGCGGTGGACGCCATGCTACTGGACTGGTCAGGCCTAGATGCCTACGCATTTCCCCCCCCCCCCTTCAAAATGTTAGGAGTGGTGTTAAGAAAGTTTGCGGCATCAAGAGGGACGAGACTAACACTCATCGCTCCCTTTTGGCCGTCTCAAGATGGTTACAGAGGTACAGGAATGGACAGTCGACTTCCCAAGATCTCTTCCACACAGAGAGATCTTCTCAAACAACCCCATTTCGAGAGGTACCATCAAAACCTCCCCGCTCTCGCTTCTGACTGCCTTTCGACTATCGAAAGACTTGTCAGAGCGAGAGGCTTTTCAAGCAAAGCTTCAAAAGCAATTGCTAGGGCCCGGAGATCTTCAACTATTCGGGTCTACCAATCAAAATGGGATGTATTTAGAAGATGGTGTAAGAAGAATAAACTGTCCTCTTCCGATACCTCTGTGACCAACATAGCTGATTTCTTGATTTTCCTTAGGGAAGAATCAATATATCAGTTTCTACCATTTAAGGTTATCGAAGTATGCTTTCGGCCGTATTTCGAAACAGAGGTTTGAGAATTGCAGAAGATAAAGACCTCCACGATCTTATTAGATCTTTTGAAACCTCAAAAACCTTTTCTCCTCGCACTCCGAACTGGAACCTAGATGTAGTTTTGAAATTTCTATCATCTAGTAGATTTGAACCTCCTCTCAACGCGTCGTTTAGAGATCTAACGAGAAAATGTATTTTCTTGTTGTCGTTAGCGACTGCGAAGAGAATTAGTGAAATACACGCTCTAGATTCTCGAGTAGGATTTAAGAGCGATGCGGCAATTTGTTCTTTCCAGACTCTGTTTCTGGCTAAGAACGAGAACCCCTCTAAACCCTGGCCAAAGAGTTTTGAAGTTAAAGGACTTTCAAATCTAGTAGGAGAGGAATTAGAAAGATCTTTATGTCCGGTTAGAGCTTTGAAGTTCTATTAAAGAAGAAGAATGAACTAAACGGATGTCAAACAAAGCCTGTGGTGCGCAGTTAGGGATCCTAGTAGACCCATGTCAAAAAATGCATTAGCATTCTTTGTGAGGAGCATTATTACGGATGCTCATAATGACTGCACTGAAGACTCTTTCAGGACTCTCCGAGTGAAGGCTCATGAGGTTAGAGCGGTAGCCACTTCATTAGCATTTCAGAAGAACATGTCTTTAAAAGACATTGTGGATGCGACTTACTGGAGGTGTAATTCAGTGTTCGCATCGCACTATCTCAAGGACGTTAAAGTAACATATGAAAAGTGTTTCTCTCTGGGTCCTTTTGTATCAGCCGATACAGTGCTGGGGCTGGGAGCACATAACGATCCTTAGAAAAAAACATTTGATTTGTTCAAAATTTTGATAGTACATAGATCTACCTTGTGAGACGAGTGTTGGTTTTTTCTGCTGATTAGTATGCTTGCTGGCGTACGGACGTCCGAGCTTGGATCAGTGGGGGAATCAAGAGACGTCTTACTGAATAGATTGTACAAACATTTTTTTTTTAATTTTTTTTTTAATTTTATTTTTATTTTTGTACTTTACTGTACGAATGTTTGTGTTTCGAGTTTGTGGTCGTTTGCAAGAGGTTAGGGGATAACTCTGCAATCTTAGAACTAACATGGATAGGTTGAGGTGATCGGGATCGATGTTGTGCTCCTTGTATAAGGTCTTGTCAAGTAAGTGGATAAGCACCCATTGACGTAGTCCTTCCAGGATCTACCAAGTAAGCGGGTAAGACCCCTTTGGCAGAACCCACAGAACTCTTAGCCATAGATCAATATCTCGCTGAGGCTCTTGAGACTGTCTAGACTCCTGGATTGTATTCATGAAGTCTTCAGTCTAAACAGGTAGGAACCAAGGTTTTATTTGATTTATTACCTACAACGATAGTTGTGATTCCTGTTTTGATTCTATATTTAGCTGTCTCTTTCCCCCACCTCCAATGGTGTGAATCAGCTAAGTATATATCTGACAGGTAAGTTAAATGTATAAAAATGATATTGTTATGATACAATAAAGTTTTATACATACTTACCTGGCAGATATATACAAAATTATACCCACCCTACCTCCCCTCAGGAGACAGGCGGTATAGAAAAAAATATGCTAGAACATTGGGGATGGTTCTCAGTCCTGCCATCCCAGGGCAGGTAAGTAGACAGACCTTAAGGTAGCTGGTTATATTTCTCCATTTTTAAACTTTATCTCTTATTTATCTGTGCGTTGTATTTTTGTGCGCGCAAAATTCGAATTTCTGCTCGGGACGACGGAGTCAAATAGCTAAGTATAATCTGCCAGGTAAGTAGTATAAAATTGATTGTAATCAGTAACAATATAATAATTACTTGTACA
>NC_087208.1:3519161-3534964 GCF_015104395.2 Macrobrachium nipponense | reverse complement strand
TGTACAAGTAATTGCCATTTTACAACTAACAACTTTAATATATAGAGGGACAATTTAGCATTAACCATACTAAGTTGATCAGACATTTCCATGGATATATGTCATCTATTCAGTTTAATGCTGTGCTCTTAAAACATTATACAATCTATAAAAAATGATATTGTTAAGATACAATAAAGTTTGTTCATACTTACCTGGCAGATATATATATATAGCTGTATTTCTCCGAAGTCCGACAGAAATTTCAAAACTCCCCGGCACACGCAGTGGTCGGCCAGGTGGTTAGTACCCATTCCCGCCGCTGGAGGCGGGAGTCAGGAACCATTCCCATTTTCTATCCAGATTTTCTATTCCCACTGTCACCTGAGGGGAGGTGGGTGGGTACTTTGATTATATATATCTGCCAGGTAAGTATGAACAAACTTTATTGTATCTTAACAATATCATTTTGTTCATGAAACTTACCCGGCAGATATATATATAGCTGAATCCCACCTTTGGAGGTAGGGAGAGACAGAAAAGGATTTTGGAAGCACATTACATGCAGATGATAGACATCTTGGTTCCTTACCTGTTAGCATAGTTGACTTTGTGATTACTGTCACCTAAGTCTGCTATTGCTTTACTAGTCTCTCCAGCAAGGTAGTGACCTATATAGCTGGTGAGTTCTAGATAATCTGTCAACGGGAGCATGACCACAATGTGACTAGACCATTTTGACCATACTATGAGGGCAACGAAGCAAAAACCACCACCTGACCAGCCTAACAAATTTAATTCCCACATTAATTAGGCTAAAGGAAAGGAAGTCCGGCTCAGGCGGGCGACCTTACAACCATAAATCAAAATAAACCTTTAAAAAACTCACCTACCCATTTTCTACAGAGTAGGATGAGAGCTACTTTCTGCCCCCAACAACGTGTCTGCGGCGACGTATGGTCCAAGCGCATAACAGTTCTCGTATGTCGTCTTCACATCCCGCAGGTAGTGTGAAGCGAACACAGAGTTGCTGCGCCAAAAAGTGGCACTCAGAATGTCATTGGGTGCCATATTCTTTTGGAAGGCTACCGAGGTAGATATAGCCCTCACTTCGTGGGCATTCACTTTCAACAGCTTAATATCACTGTCTTCGCAAGATGAATGCACCTGACTAATGGTGTTCCTCAAGAAGAATGCCAGAGCATTCTTCGACATAGGTAACTCCGGTCTCTTGACCGAACACCATAAGTTGTTAGAAGGATCGACATTCCTTCGTTTTCCACAAATAAATCTTTAGAGCCCTGACAGGACACAGGACTCTCTCTGGTTCTCGTCCAATGATTTCCCCCATACCCTTAATCTCAAAACTTCTGGGCCAAGGGTTTGGTTGAAGGATTCTCAATTTTTAGCTAGAAACGTCTGGCTTAATGAGCAAACTGCATTATGCCCCTTAAATCCAATATGCTTGCTAAAAGCTTGAATTTCGCTAACCCTCTTCGCCGTCGCCAGAGCGGTTAGGAAAACCATTTTCTTAGTAAGATCTCTTAACGATGCATTTTGAAGCGGTTCAAACCGACTGGACATTAGGAATTTAAGGACTACGTCCAAATTCCAAGACGGTAATTTAGGTTGAAGAATCTTTGTAGTTTTGAAAGACCTTAATAGATCGTGAATGTCTTTGTCATTTCCCAAATCAATTCCTCTATGTCTAAAGACTACAGATAGCACACTTCTATAGCCTTTGATTGTCAAGACCGCAAGCTTCAAGTCGTTCTTTAGGTAAAATAAAAAGTCCGCTATTTGGCTGACAGAGGTCGTGGTAGAGGAAATGCCCTTCCTTCTGCACCAACTCCTAAACGTAGCCCACTTTGATTGGTACACTGCGAGAGTGGAAGCCCTTCTTGCATTGGCAATAGCTCTTGCCACAGGTCTTGAAAAACCTCTCGCTCTGGCCAACTTTTTGATAGTCTGAATGCAGTCAGACTCAGAGCGGGGAGGTTTTTGTGGTACCTCTCGAAGTGGGGCTGTTTGAGTAGATCGGTCCTCGAAGGCAGTGTCCTCGGGAAGTCTACTACGAAGGACATGACCTCTGTGAACTATTCTTTGTTTGTCGGCCAGTAAGGGGCGATTAACGTCATTCTCGTCCTTTCTGAAGTCGCAAATTTTCTCATCACTTCTCCCAGGATCTTGAACGGGGTAAAGGCGTACAGATCCATCCCTGTCCAGTCCCAGAGAAGGGCATCTATTGCTATTGCTCCCGGATCAAGCACCAGGGAGCAGTACAGCGGAAACCTCTTTGTTCTTGATGTCGCAAAGACGTCTACTAGAGGACGTCCCCACTACTTCCACAGCTCTTGGCACACCACCTGATGTAGAATCCACTTGGTCGGCAGCAGTTGACCTTGCCGACTGAGGAGATCCGCACGGGACGTTTCTCCACGCCTGCAACGAATCTCGTCAGAATCGTTACGTTTTGCGTTTTCGCCCACAACAAGATCTCTCTCGCTAGGTTGAACAATGATCGAGAGTGAGTCCCTCCTTGTTTTTTGATGTATGCCAGAGCTGTGGTGTTGTCCGAATTTATCTGAACTATCTTGTATGAGACTTTGTCTTCGAACAATTGTAGCGCTAAGTATATGGCCGCTAGTTCTTTGAGATTTATGTGCCAGTACACCTGTTCCCCTCTCAGGTGCCTGACACTTCTCCCCCCCCAGTGTAGCTCCCCACCCCCCCCGTCCCCACCCCGTGTTGGATGCGTCGGAGAACAACACTAGGTCGGGGCTCTGAAGTTTGAGGGATACTCCTTCGATAGTTTTAAAGGATCGAGCCACCACTTTAGGTGATCCTTTACTTCTCTCGGAATTCTTAAATTTACATCTAAATTTTCTTTGTCCTTCCAATTCTCTTTCAGGAAAAACTGGAGAGGTCCGAGATGTAGTCTTTCCAAGGAAACAAACTTCTCCAGCGAGGAAATGGTCCCCAGCAGACTCATCCATTCCCTCACCGAGCATGATTCTTTCCACTTAAGAAGACTGATATTTTGTTCTAATCCTTGTTGTTGACGTCCCTGGGACAGAAAAGCTCGAAAAGCCACTGAAACTCCATCTGAATCCCCAGATACACGATGGACTGTGTGGGGATCAGTTGTGACTTTTCGAAATTCACCAGAAGTCCCAGGGACTTTGCTAGAGATAAGGTTGATTGAAGGTCCTTCAGACACTTTTCTTTCGATGATGCTCGAATGAGCCAGTCGTCTAGATATAGATAGATCCTGACGTTTGCAAGATGAAGCCACCTAGCCACATTCTTCATTAAAACTGTGAAGATCATTGGTGCCGTACTCAATCCGAAGCAAAGAGCTCTGAATTGGAAAACTCTTCCCTCATGACAAACGCAGATACTTCCTCGATTGGTGATGAATCGGGACGTGGAAATATGCGTCTTGCAGGTCTAATGACACCATCCAATCGCCTTGTCTTAAGGCCCCAAGCACTGACTGAGGTGTCTCCATCTTGAACCTCTGTCTCTCTATAAAAAGATTTAGACTGTTCACATCTAAAACTGGCCTCCAACCTCCCGACTGTTTCGGTACCAGGAATAACCTGTTGTAGAAACCCGGGGATTGAAGGTTGTCTACCTGTTCTATTGCATTCTTCTCGAGCATTTGTTCGAGCCAGATCGAACAAGATCTGTTGTTTTTCCAGCTGGTACGAAGGTGATAGATCTCTGGGCGTCGTGCACAGCGGAGGCGACTTCAGGAATGGTATTTTGTATCCTCGCTCGATGACATTGAGCGACCAGGTGTCCTCCTCTATCTTTCTCCAGGCTTTTGCAAATAACTGAAGCCTGGCTCCTACTGGTGCCTGAAGGACTACCTTCTCATTTCTTCCCTTTGGGTTTAGACGGGGCTCTACCTCTGGCAAGGCCTCTTCCTCGACGAGGTCGTCTCGAGGAAGCCCCACCTCGAAAGGGCTTTATTTTCTTGGAAAACTGTGTTCTTGCAGAAGTTGAAGGAACTACAGGATGTCTAGAAGATTGCGCTAAGAGTCCTGAGTAGCTTTTTCTTGAAGACTGCCAGTACATCTTTTAATCATAGCCTGGGGAAAGAGATGGTTCGAGAGAGGGGCGAAAAGCAAATCTGCCCTCTGTGCTGGAGATACTGACTTCGCAGTGAATTTGCAGTAGAGAGCCCTCTTTTTTAAGAGCCCTGCACAAAAATGCGAAGCTAATTCCTCTGAACCATCCCTGACGGCCTTATCCATTCCTTCAGACACTTTCTTTGTGTCTAGCAGTCCCAAGCACCAGTCCAAGAAATTGAACACTTCTATTGTCCGAAAAAGGCCTTTAAGATGGTGGTCCATTTCCGCAGGAGTCCACCCTACTTTCGCTGACGAAAGGAGAGACCTCCTTGGTTCGTCGACTAGACTGGCAAAATCACCTTGCGCAGATGCGGGGAGCTCTTAAACCGACATCTTCACCTGTCTCGTACCAAATGCCTGCCTTACCGCATAGTCTTGAAGGAGGCTGGGCAAAAGAAGACTTTCCCTGTGCTTTCCTCGACTCCATCCAATCTTGAACCTTTTTGAAAGCTCTTTTAATTGAAAGAGACTTCGTCATCTTAACAAAACCAGGAGTCTTGCTAGTTTTCGACAATGAAAACTGAGAAGGAGGAGAGCGAGGAGCTGCGGGTTGGAATTCATCTCCAAAAGAAGCCCGAAGCAAGCGAACTAATACTTGATAATCAGAAGAAACTGACGTAGAAGGTTGATCCTCGTCTGTTTTCTTCTGAAATATTACTCAATCCTCCTCCTTCTGTAGGAGCGGCAGAGGGGTCTCCCGACGAAGGTGGTAGAGGTCCTTTCGGTCCAATCTTTGATGAAGAGCCCTGCTGTGACGTACTAGGTGAGTTCTGTATATCTATAGGTTCAGGAATAGAAGTGTTAGTTTCCTGAACAATCTCTCGATGGGAGTGTCTACAAATGTTAGAGTGTAAGCGAGCGTCCGGACAAATATCACGTTGTGAGGCCTGATGAGTGTCTAACAAAACCTCTGTACAGGTGTTCGTAATCTTGTCACACTCGGCGTCCATGCGAGCGCCACACCTGGCGTCAGCGAGCGTCACGCTTGACGTCCAGCCGAGCGTCATGCCTAGCGTCCAGCCGAGCGTCGCGCTTGACGTCCGACGGAGCGTCACGCTTAGCACTCCGCTGAGCGCCACGCTTAGCGTCCATATAAGCGTCCAACTTAGCGTCCATGTCCTGATTCTCAGCTTGCAAAACGCCTTTCTTTGCAGCAGAGAGAACGTCAATCTTCAAATAAAGCGAACCCCTATGAGTAGAGAGGGGAACGCTTCGAAAAGTAGGGCGAGTTTCCTTCCTCTCGATATATGAATCTTTCGAAGGAAGTTGCTCGCGCTCTTTACCCAGCTGCAAGTGGGATGCACGAAATCTAGAGGGCATAGCCATGGTGAAAGAGAAGAGCGATCCGAAGAAGCGGGAGACCGCTTAGATCTTTTGATCGGCAATCTATCATCTTTTCTTCTACGACGCGGTTCTACCTCTCTCTCGGCCAGCAACGAAGCCAGTTGTTGTTGCGAACGGATGACTCTTTTAGTTGGAGACGATTCCTTTTCAGGTGAAAAGCTGATCCTGTGAGAAGGCAAAGGGCGAGGGGAAGCCCTATTCCTTCTCACACGGACCGACCTCAGTTCTCTTCTTGGAGCGACTGGGGCGCTCAAAGGCGTCATCGTCGGATGACGTCCTGGTTCTCTTTTATGGCATCAATGCCGCAAAACTCTCTCTGGCGAAGACCGCAAAGCAGCAGAAGAGAAAGAACGTGAAGCGTCCTCCTCCCTGAGACCAGAAACGCTGGTCGCCTGTGCGGCAACTTGCGTCTTTGCTCTCTTTTGCGGTGGAGAGTAGTTCACATAAAAAGGCGCAGACCGCAAAGCAGAAGGAGCGAAAGGACGTTCTGCGTCCTCCTCTGAGAAACTACTGACGACGGCCGCCTGTCTTAGTTCTTTTCAGAGGACGCCAGAGTCCCCCAAAGCTCCAACCCCTTTGCGGGGAGGAACGCCTCCGAAGACGGAAAAGCACCCTCGCGGGGGAATACGCGCACGAGCACGCTCTTTGGCAGCCTGGAGATCGTCGACAGGATCTGCCGAAGGGACGCCAGATCGGTGGGAGTTCCCCGTAACCCTCCTTCGGCTTTCGACATGTCCGTCTCCCTGGTCCTGGGAGTTCGACAGAGGTCCAGGCCTAGAGGCATTATAGGGCCGATCTGACGCCCCCCCCCCTCCACAACACTGGGGGCACTTTCACTGCACTTCACTTCATTAACATGCTTTTACTCAAAAGCGAGCACTTTAGATTCTAGATTTCGTAATGAGTCTAGAATCGTAGATAGGCAAATATTGACCTCCACAGATTTTTCAGGGCCCGAAGGCACAACAGATTTAGGTGTTGCACAAACTACTGAAGGAATAGTTGGAGAAACCTTACTACCCTTACTTCTACTGACTGATGCACTCCTGGAGGAAGACCTCCTTATCCTATCGCGCTCCAATTTTCGCACATAGGATTCATAAGCCTTCCAACTTGAATCAGACAGACATTCACACTCCTTACAACGGTCATCTAAAACACACACATGGTCTCTGCAATTCGTGCATACTGTGTGTGGGTCTACCGAACCTTTAGGTAGCCTCACATTACAACCTTCCATACAACACACTCTGGTGCTAGTTGAACTAGTCCCAGACATCTTAGTTAAAGAAAAAACCAAACCAAATTCAAAATTCAATCCACTATCAGCGTATGCCAAGTCACGATCCACGTTCAATAATCAAAAGACAAACGGAATACTTAAGTAACAAAGTTTCGAAAATCCTAGACGGAGGTACTGAAAACAGTTGTTATCAGCGCCGGCGACAGAAAAAATCTGGATAGAAAATGGGAATGGTTCCTGACTCCCGCCTCCCAGCGGCGGGAATGGGCACTAACCACCTGGCCGACCACTGCGTGAGCCGGGAGTTTTGAAATTTCTGTCGGACTTCGGAGAAATACAGCTATATATATATATCTGCCGGGTAAGTTTCATGAACAAAACAAGTTTTTATTATTTCTTTGAGTTCAAATGTATTGCTAATAACTGCATTCACTCAAAATTCATATAATTGCCTTACTACTCAAATCCCTACTGTATTTGGGTGGAATGATAATTTACTAAAAGAGGAGCTCTCAAAGTGGAATGTAAATGTCACCATCACATACAAAAAGTAGTTACTGTACAAGTAGTATGTACGTACTGTAATCACACTGACCGTACTGTTACGCTACTTAAGGGTAAAAGCTCTCTCGGAGTTCAGCTTAAGAGACAGTAACTATGTACTAGCAATGGTATGGTGTGTATATAATAGAAAAGCTGGTAGACTGACATAAGTTATCAATGCTTTCCATCTTGACATAGTAGATTCTGTACACGGAGAGTTATAAAAAAATAAAATAAAAATAAAAAAATAAAAAAGTAAATAAACGCACCAGCATTTCTTTGGTGCAATCGAGTTTCCTGTACAGCCACTACAGAGCATAATCAAGGCCACTGTAAAATGTATTTATCTTTCGGTGGTCCCGGTATAATGCTGTATGAGCCGCAGCCCATGAAATTTTAACCACGGCCTGGTGGTGGCCTATCCTATATCGTTGTCAGAAACACAATTATGGTTAACTTTAACCTCAAATAAAATAAAAAGTACTGAAGCTACAGGGTTGCAATTTGGTATGATTGATAATTGGAGGGTGAATTATCAAATAGTAATAAATTTGTAGCTATCTAGCCTTAGTAGTTTTTAAGATCTGAGGGGTAGACATACAGACAAAGCTGGCAAAATAGTTTTCTTTTACAGAAAACTAAAAGGAGCTTACATATAAATTATTATCTCTAACTTGTATAAACATATGAACATACAAAATTTAGTAAAAGAAAAAAACCACAATGCATAGTTTTCTTCCAAACAAGATAAAAATTTAATTCATGTTATATGGCTGATAAGGCTCCTATCTGGAGCAGGTCTCTGATATAAATTAAGGAGTCTAAGAAAATTGTGGGAAGGCTTTCCGTAGAGATGTTGTGATCGGTGATATCATTGTTGCTAAATATGACGCAGGAAGAATTTCTCATCACCACAAGTATGAGAAGACCTGCAACCAACAATGATATCACACGATCACAACAACTCTACAGAGACACCTCCCGTAATGATACTCCTGCAGCCAATGAAAATCAAATTAGCCGTGACGTCACACGCGTGACGTAACGCCTGCAACATCACAGCACAGCTCAGGAGATCTAGGAGGTTGTAGCTACACAAACCATCAACATGGCAGAAGTGGCTTGAGACCTGAATCAAGCAACCAATGATAAACAGACTTACTGCTACCAGCCAATAGGAGATCAGCATGGGGCAGACCCCGAATATAAGGAAGAAAGACACAACACCAGAAGCAGTCCACCCTCAGCTTCCTAGCCTAGAGGATGTCTGGCAGCTCTAGACGGAAGAGCTTACAAGAAAAAGATAGAGTAGCTGGTTCTGAATTTTTGTCAACAACTATAAACACAAGTTAGTTATAGTAGCTTTTGTAGGGAGTTTCATGATTGCATCTTTTGTGGTTTATCACTATTACCAGTGATTTTTTGGGTGCTTTTCTTAGCTTCCGTTACATTTGTTAATATTACTAGAACTTGCTTCCCATCAATGACAAAAACTTTTTACAAGGCCTATTTTATTTTATGATAAAATAACACTTGTAAGCCAAGAAAAGCACCCAAAAAATCACTGATAAAGATGATAACAAGAGATGAGATAATGACACCCTTCCTACTAAGCTAAAGTGTAACTAATAGGTCTGTTTGTTGTTGACAAAGACCAGAACTAGCTCATCTTTATAAGGAAAAACATATTGTACATAACATATGTACTAGAAGGACAAAAGATATATAAAAAAAACAAATTTTTGGGAAATAAAGAGAAAAAGCAGAAGCTAAGTTCTTGAACCACTGAATTTTCAATATCCACCTGCACTTGCAAAATGATGTTATTATGATATAACAAAGTTTCATGTATACTTACCTGGCAGTATATATATAGCTATATTCTCTGTTCGCACTGGCAGAATTTTTCAAAACTCGCGGCAAACCGCTAGATCACTGGTAGTTCAGGTGATCGCCACCCCGCTCCCGTGGCGCTGGTGCTCGGAATCATTCCCATTTTCGTCAGATTTTTCTCTCTGAACCCTGTCTCCTGAGGGGAGGTGGGTGGGAATTTAATTTATATATACCTGCCAGGTAAGTATACATGAAACTTTGTTATATCATAATAACATCATTTTCATGTATGACACTTACCTGGCAGGTATATATATAGCTGATTGACACATTTGGAGGTGGGTCAAAAACAGCAACATTGTAAGAGTTTTTAAAAAATTTAAAATACTCTTAGATTCCTTACCTGCTAAGGTAGCTGACTTCAGCATTCCTGCCTCTTAGCCTGCTAAGCCTTAGTAGCTTCCAACTAGGACGTGACCTATTAGTTGATGAAGCTAAATACAAGGGTCTGACAACTGGACGGGACCAATTTTGTTGACAGGAAAAACCCTAGCCTCTCTTACCACGGGCATTCATGCTAGGATAAGTTAGACCACCTGAACCACACACAACACTAACCTAACACACTACACTTCACAGACTGAAGAGGAAATCACCCTCTCAGACAACCGTAAAAACAACACCACTTCATTAAAATACCTAGCATGTTAGTAAGTTATGGGGTGGAAAATCCTTTGCCCAATACTGCTCCTGAGGATACATATGGACCCAACGTTTGACAATTGTCAAACGTTGTTTTTGTTTTACGTTCTAAGGTAATGACTTGCAAACACTGAATTAGTCCTCCAAAACGTCGTTTCAATGATATCTTGAGGGCCATATTCTTTTTTAAACGCCAACGAAGTAGCTACTGCTCTCACTTCGTGTGCCTTAACCTTAAGGATGCCGAAATTTTCTTCTTGGCATAACATATGAGATTCTTTAATTAGTTCCTAAGGAAAAAGGCCATAGCATTTTTTGGTCATTGCTCTGCTAGGGTCCTTCACAGAGCACCACAGTGATTCTGAAGTTCCTCTAATCTTACTGGTTTTATCCAAATAAATAGCGCAATGCCCTTACTGGACAAAGAACTATCTCTTGTTCCTGTCCCTACTAGATCTGAAAGACCCATCATTTCAAACGACCTTGGCCATGGATGAGCTGGATTCTCGTTCTTGGCCAAGAACCCCTCTTGAAAAGAGCAAACCGCTTTGTCATGTTTCCAACCAATATGTTTGCTAATTGCTTGCAGCTCACTCACCCTTTTAGCTGTGGCCAATGCCCACTAAAAGATGGTCTTTTTTGTGATATCTCTCAACGAAGCTTGATCCATCGGTTCAAACTTACTAGTTCCTAAAAATTTCAGGACACATCGAGATTCCAGGAAGGCGCTCTGTATTGGGGCTCCTTCCTTGTTGCAAAGGACCTTATGAGGTCTCTCAGATCTAGATTATTTGTAAATATCTAGACCTCTATGTCTAAATACAGAAGCCAACATACTCCGATACCCTTTAATCGTCTGAGTTGACAATTTTATTTCCTTCTTTAAGTATAAAAGGAAGTCGGCAATTTGGGTCACAGAGGTACTGGATGAAGAAATCTTCAGACTCTTGCACCACTTGCGAAAGATTTCCCCAACTTCGCCTGGTACAACTTAATAGTAGAGGCTCTTCTAGCTCCGGCCACTGCGTCATAGCCGCCTCTCTAGAAACCCCCTCGCTCTGACAAGTCTTTCGATAGTCTGAACGCAGTCAGACCCCCAGAGCGAGGGTGGGTGTCTTGTGGTACCTGTTGAAGTGAGGCTGTTTGAGTAGATCTACTCTTGCTGGAAGTGTCCTTGGTACATCTATTGTCCATTCCAGTACCTCTGTGAACCAATCTCGGGCCGGCAGTATGGAGCTATGAGAGTCATTCTTGTCCCTTGACTCTCCCTGAATTTCTTCAAAACCTTCCCTAATATCTTGAACGGGGGAAAGGCGTAGACGTCTAGCCCCGTCCAATCTAGAAGAAAGGCGTCTACTGCGACTGCTTGACGGTCTGGGACTGGAGAGCAATACGTCGTCAATCTCTTCGTCATTGCTGTCGCAAACAAGTCTACCACTGGGCGACCCTCCCCAATTTCCACAGACTCTGGCATACTTCTAAATGAAGCGTCCATTCTGTTGATAGAAGTTGACCTTCCCTGCTCAACAGGTCCGCTCTCACATTCTTCTCCCCCTTGAATGAATCTGGTGAGAAGGGTTACGTTTTCCTTCTCTGCCCAAAGAAGGATCTCCTCCGCCAACTTGCAAAGAGAGATTGAATGTGTCCCTCCTTGTTTGCGGAGGTGTACGCCAGAGCTGTGGTATTGTCCGCGTTGACTTGTACCACCTTGTTTGCGAATCACCGCGTTGAACTCCTTCAAGGCCAAGAAAATCGCCATCAGTTCCTTCCTGTTTATATGCCAAGCCGTTTCCTCCTTGCTCCAACGACCTGAAACTTCTTGAAGTCCGAGAGTCGCTCCCCAGCCTGCGTCCGAGGCGTCTGAGAACAATACATGGTCTGGGTTCTTTTGCTGGAGAGACGCTCCCTTTGCTAACTTCCCGAGTAGCCACCACTTTAACTCCTCTTTGATCTTGCGAGGAATTCGAAACAGGAAGGAATCTTGGTTTGCGATTTTCTTGGCCAGACTTGGTTCAAAAATATTTGTAGGGGTCTCATGTGAAGCTTCCTAGAGAAACGAACCGTTCCAGGACGAGAGTGTCCCCAGTAAGCTCATCCACTCTCGTGCTGAACATTGTTCTTCTCTAGAAAGGCTTGCACTTTCCGGATGCACAGATCTTGTCTGTTGGGAGACGGAAAACAAAGCCCGAAAAAGTCACTTGAGGAGACTCAGAATCCCCAAATAAACTAGCTCCTGACTGGGGTCATATTCGACTTTTCTAAGTTCACCATCAACCCTAACTCTTTCGTTAATGTTAACGTCATTTCTAAGTCCTCCAGACATTGCTTTCTTGATTGGGCTCTTATGAGCCAATCGTCCAGGTATGAGACACTCTTATTCCTAGAATGTGTAGCCACTTCGCCACGCTCGCCATCACTCTTGTAAAAAACTTGTGGGGCTGTGCACAGTCCAAAACAGAGGGCTTTGAACTGAAAAACAAACCCTGTTCTGGATCACAAATCTCAGGTACTTCCTGGATCTTGCATGAATAATTGGGATATGAAAATATGCGTCTTGAAGGTCCAGGGTGACCATCCAGTCCCCTGGACGTACCGCTGCCAGTACTGAATCGGTCGTCTCCATCGTAAATTTTTGTTTTCTCCACAAATAAATTGAGTTGACTTACGTCCAGTACTGGTCTCCATCCCCCCGAGGATTTTGCTACTAAAAACAGCCGGTTGTAAAATCCCGGAGATAAGTGATCCAGAACAGGTTCTATTGCTCCTTTCTTGAGCATAGAAAGAACTTGTTCTTGTAGTGCTTCTTGTTTCCCTGGATCGCTGTAGTGAGCTCCCAGCTCTCTTGGCGATGTCGCAAGAGGTGGTCTCTTTAGAAAAGGGATCTTTGTTGTACCTTCTTTGGCCACCTTGACTACCCAAGGATCTGCTCCCTTTTCTTGCCAAATCTCCCAAAACTTCTGGAGTCTGGCACCTACTGATGTCTGAAGGACTTGCTGTTCATTGTTTAGTACTGGGTTTCGAACCCCTCTTGGACGGAGCTCTTCTTGCTCTGAAGGCCGGACGAGAAAAGGACTTGCCTCGAAAGGGCTGACTAGCTTGCCTTGATTCCTTAGTGGTCTTCTTAACTACCTTGTTGGGTAAAATTTCCTTACCGAGGGAAGTTAACAGATCCTGCGTCGCCTTCTGAGTTAGGGAAAGCGAAATATCCTTGATAATATCCGCAGGAAACAATTGCTCCGAAAGTGGGAAAAAAGCAATTCGGATTTCTGGGCGTTAGAAACGCCCTTAGCAGCAAAGAGCATAGGAGTGACCTTTTCTTTAAAACTCCTGCGGTGAAAAGAGATGCTAATTCATTCGCTCCATCCCTTAAGGCTTTGTCCATGCAGGACATAATACTGCTTGGGAGTTGAGAAGCCGTTGCTTCATTATCTTCCACTGTTCGTCCCCAGAGCTCCCAAGGACCAATCCAGAAAATTAAAAACCTCGAAGGTCCGGGGAAAATCAAATTTCAAGAGATGATCTAATTCTGATGGAGACCAACCACACTTTGGCCGAATTCAAGGCATGTCTGCGGGGAACTGTCCACAATGTTGGAAAAATCCCCCCCCTGGGAGGAGGCAGGCACTCCCAGGCCGAGATTTTCCCCTGTCGCATACCCAAAATTCCGGAATTGGATGCCAATTTGGCAGGAAGGGAAAGAGAACACAGTCTTGCCCGACTTCCCTCTTTTCCTTCAACACGTATCAATTCTTTGAAGAGCCTTCTTAGCCGTAATCGAAAACTTCATCTTCAAAAACGATTACTTTCTTCGGAGTTTTATTCTTGGAGAATTGAGAAGGGTGATGTCGGAGCTGCAGGCTGAAAATCCCCTCCAAAAAGTGAAAGAAGGCAATTCGTCAATTTCTTATAATCTGAAGAAGGTGCTTCACCTTCTTTTTCGTTTCTTCCTCAGATTCTAAGTCTTCTATTTCCTCTTCTGCCGAAGACACATCCTGTAAACCCAGGTCTTGCTGCAGAAAATCTTCTCCAACCTCGCGGGAAGAAACCTGCTCCTGCCGCCTGCGTCCTGCGTCCTTCTGAGCTCCGAGGTTGCGTCCTGCGTCCTGTTCCGGAAGCTTGCGTCCTGCGTCCTTCTCCGAAAACTTGCGTCCTGCTTCCTGTTCTCGTAACTTGCGTCCTGCGTCCTGCTCCCGTAACTTGCGTCCTACCCGAGACTCCGAAGCCTGACGAGAAGGAGGCCAACCATCATGCGTCCTCTTAGACGACTTGACTGGGAGAGATGCGTCCTTACGCCTCGTAGGAGGAAGTTCCGATGTTCCCCACGATTTAACCAAATCGGCTAACCTTCCTTGCATCTCTTCAAGGAAGTTCCTAGTCTCTGCTTCCTGGCGGGAAGTCTGAGCAAGCGGAGAACGACGACGAGACGGATCATCAACACGAGAAACTCGATCTTGAGTTCTACGATAAGGGGAAGATATCGGAGAGACTGCTCCGTATTCAGAAGGAGAGCTCCTATCCCGAGAACCGTCGTACACATGAGGTCTTGCGTCTTGTCTTGACTTAAGGATCTCCTCCTTTTAATCGGAACCACCTCTTCCACATCACTAGAAGAGAAAATCTCGGGACTCACTCCACCGTTCTTGCGGGTAACGCTCATCTTGAGAAGACGTAGGTCTATGCGTCCTCTTCAGAGGACGCGAAACTTCCGCATAACGTCCATACCTGCCTGACGCAGCACTATCTGTCGAGGAAAGACACTTCCCAGTGTCGCCTTTTCTATGGCGCACTGCTGCAGCCTGGACGCAACAGGACTGCCTGAAGGGACGACTGATCGTAAGGGAAACCCCTCTCGCCTCCCTTCGACTGTCGACATGCCTTCTCCCTTGGTCTGGGAGCTTGGCAGAGGTCTTAGGTCTAGGAGCACGAGTGAGACGATCAGCCGCCCCCTCCACTACCTGACACTACTTTCAATCGTACCCACTTTGGTCTGTAAGACGCTGAATCTGATCGCCCATTGACGCAAGGGCGGCAAAACACTTTCACAATATTAGTATCCTCAGAAACAGCAGCACGCAGGAGAGACCTGAGGAGAAGGATTAACAACTTCTACTTGGGAAGAAGGGGGGAAATAACAGAATTATTCAAGGCCTTTACTAGAAGAACCTGACCCTCTCACTCCGAGAAACACCGATCTTCTTACTCTATCCTTTTCAAGTCTCTCAACATATTTGGTGAAAGTCTTCCATTCTTTCTCATTTAAACTTTCACACTCATTACATCTATTGTCCCAAGTACAAAACCTCTCTACACTTCTTACATACTGTGTGAGGGGTCTACCGAAGCTTTCGGTAGTCTCACCTTACACCCTTCTTTCATACACTCGAAATACTATACCAGAATCAGACATTATAATAACTTCCAATCGCGATTGCCAATCCAACTTTCCAATACGATACCCAATAACCATCCAAGTACAGCGAAAGTCAGCTAACGAGTTTCGAATTCTAGCAGGGAACCAACAACGATGTTGCCGGTTCAGTGGCAGAAAAAAACATCTGACAAAATGGGAATGATTCCGAGCACCAGCGCCACGGGAGCGGGGTGGCGATCACCTGAACTACCAGTGATCTAGCGGTTGCCGTAGTTTTGAAAATTCTGCCAGTGCGAACAGAGAATATAGCTATATATATACCTGCCAGGTAAGTGTCATACATGAAATTGCATTTCTACAGAGTAGAATGCTTCAAATCGGTGTTATCTTATGTCTAGTAGTGCAGTAGTACACCATTAACTTTGAGATACTGTGAAAACACAACTTAACCAACTTGGTCAAAATTTACCCCCCAACCACCAGGCCAACGCCCTTAATGGATGGATATGTTCACGAGTAGCAATAACAGGTTGTGGGTGGATGATGGAGTTACTCATGGTGAATGACAATACATATTATGTGCCATTGATTTGGGGGAATCAGGCGAGAAAGAGGTGCCATTACTTCTATAGCCCATAAATTCACTAAT